>NC_045700.1:97197-248956 GCF_009834535.1 Camelus ferus | reverse complement strand
TCCCCCTGGACTCGGGAGGTAATTAGCGAACTTCCCCCTGCCAGGGAACACCTGTGACACCAGGCAGCTGCGTGGAGGGCGGCCCCAAACCTCCCCCACACAGTCAGCCGTTATCCAGAATTCTGAGTGTGGGGAGGTTCCGTCTTCTGTCTGCAGCAACCGGGATCGCCTAGGAGCCCTTCGCGTATCTTCCCCGAGGCCCTCCCGTTGCGGGCTGCAGGGGAATGAGGGTGTTGGGCTGGAAATGCAGGTAGCATCTAGTGCCTCTCCCTGGACAGGGGAGGTAATTAGCGGACTTCCCCCTGCCAGGGAACACCTGTGACACCAGGCAGCTGCGTGGTGGTCGGCCCCAAACCTCCCCAACACAGTCAGCCGTGTTCCGGAATTCTGAGTGTGTGGTGGTTCCGTCATCTCTATGCAGCACCTGGGATAACCTAGGAGGCTTTCGCGGGTCTTCCCCGAGTGCCTTACATTGCGGGCTGCCGGGGAAATGCCGGAGTTGTGCTAGAAATGCAGGTAGCATCTAGTGCCTCTCCCTGGACAGGGGAGGTAGTTAGCGGACTTCCCCTGCCAGTGAACACCTGTGAACACCAGGCAGTTCTGTGGAGGGCGGCCCCAAATCTCCCCCACACAGTCAGCCATGTTCCAGAATTCTGAGTGGTGGGAGATTCCGTCATCTGTCTGCAGAACCCGGGATCTCCTAGGAGTCTTGCGTGTCTTCCCGAGTTCCTCCCAGTGCGGGCTGCGGGGAAAGGCGGGGGTTGGGCTGGAAATGCAGGTAGCATCTAGTGCCTCCCCCTGGACTCGGGAGGTAATTAGTGGACTTCCCCCTGCCAGGGAACACCTGTGAAACCAAGCAGCTGCGTGGAGGGCTGCCCCAAACTTCCCCCACACAGTCAGCCGTGTTCCGGTATTCTGAGTGTGGGGAGGTTCCGTCTTCTGTCTGCAGCACCCGGGATCAAATAAGAGTCTTTCGCGTGTCTTCCCCGAGTCCCTCCCTGTGCGGGCTGCGGGGAAATGCGGGGGTTGGGCTGGAAATGCAGGTAGCATCTAGTGCCTCCCCCTGGACTCGGGAGGTAATTAGCGGACTTCCCCCTGCCAGGGAACACCTGTGACACCAGGCAGCTGCGTGGAGGGCGGCCCCAAACCTCCCTCACACAGTCAGCCGTGATCCAGAATTCTGAGTGTGGGGAGGTTCCGTCTTCTGTCTGCAGCACCTGGGATCTCCTAGGAGCCCTTCGCGTATCTTCCCCGAGGCCCTCCCGTTGCGGGCTTCAGGGGAATGAGGGGGTTGGGCTGGAAATGCAGGTAGCATCTAGTGCCTCCCCCTTGACAGGGGAGGTAATTAGCGGACTTCCCCCTGCCAGGGAACACCTGTGACACCAGGCAGCTGCGTGGAGGGCGGCCCCGAACCTCCACCACACAGTCAGAAGTGTTCCGGAATTCTGAGTTTGGGGAGGTTCCGTCTTCTGTCTGCAGCACCCGGGATCACCTCGGAGACCTTCACGTGTCTTCCCGAGTGCCTCCCAGTGCGGGCTGACGGGGAAAGCGGGGTTTGTGCTGGAAATGCAGGTAGCATCTAGTGCTCTCCCTGGACTCGGGAGGTAATTAGCGGAATTCCCCCTGCCAGAGAACACCTGTGAACCAGGCAGCTGCGTGGAGTGCGGCCCAAAATTCCCTCACACGTCAGACGTTTTCCGGAATTCTGATATTGGGAGGTTCCGTCATCTCTATGCAGCACCCGGGATAACCTAGGAGCCCTTCGCCTGTCTTCCCCGAGTGCCTTCCAGTGCGGGCTGCCGGGGAAAACGGGGTTGGGCTGGAAATGCAGGTAGCATCTAGTGCCTCCCCCTGACAGGGAGGTAATTAGCGGACTCCCCCTGCCAGGGAACACCTGTTACCCAGGCAGCTGCGTGGAGGGCGGCCCAAAATTTCCCACAGTCAGTCAGCCGTTTTCCGGAATTCTGAATGTGGGAGTTCCTCATCTCTATGCAGCACCCGGGATAACCTAGGAGACCTTCGCGTGTCCTTCCCAGAGTGCCTCCCAGTGCGGGCTTACGGGGAAATGTGGGTTTTGGGCTGGAAATGCAGGTAGCATCTAGTGACTCGCCCTGGACTCGGGAAAGTAATTAGCGGAATTCCCCCTGCCAGGGAACACCTGTGACAACAGGCAGCTGCGTGTTGGGCGGCCCCAAAGCTCCCCCACACAGTCAGCCATTTTCCGGAATTCTGAATGTGGGGAGGTTCCGTCATCTCTATGCAGCACCGGGATAACCTAGGAGCCCTTCGCGTGTCTTCCCCGAGTGCCTCCCAGTGCGGGCTGGCGGGGAAAAGAGAGGTTTGGGGCTGTAAATGCAGGTAGCATCTAGAGCCTCCCCCTGGAGAGGAGAAGTAATTAGCGGAATTTCCCCCCTGTCAGGGAACACCTGTGAAAATGGGCAGCTGCGTGGATGGCGGCCCCAAATCTCCAACACAGACAGTCATGTTCCGGAATTCTGAGTGTGGGGAGGTCCCGTCATCTGTCTGCAGCACCCGGGATATCTTAGGAGCACTTCACGTGTCTTCCCCGAGTGCCCCCCGGTGCGGGAGGCCGGGGAATGAGTGGGTTGGGCTGGATATGCTGGTAATCTAGTGCCTCCCCCTGGACAGGGGAGGTAATTAGCGAATTCCCCTGCCAGGGAACACCTGTACAACAGCAGTTGCGTGGATCGTAGCCCGGAAGCTCCACCAAAATTTAGCATTGTTACGGAATTCTGAGTGTTGGAGGATCCGTCATCTGTCTGCACACCTGGGATCTCCGAGGAGCCCTTCGCGTGTCTTCCCCGAGTGCCTCACACTGCGGGCTGCCGGGGAAATGCGGGAGTTGGCTGGAATTGCAGGTAGCATCTAGTGCCTCTTCTGGACAGGGGAGGTAATTAGCGGACTTCCCCCTCCTAGGGAACACCTGTGACACCAGGCAGCTGCGTGGTGGTCGGCCCCAAACCTCCCCAACATAATCAGCTGTTCCGGAATCTGAGTGTGTGGTGGTTCCGTCATCTCTATGCGCACCTGGGATAACCTAGGAGGCTTTCACGGGTCTTCCTCGAGTGCCTTACATTGCGGGCTGCCGGGGAATTGCCGGAGTTGTGCTAGAAATGCAGGTAGCATCTAGTGCCTCTCCCTTGGACAGGGGAGGTAGTTAGCGGACATCCCCTTGCCAGTGAACACCTGTGAACACCAGGCAGTTGCGTGGAGGGCGGCCCCAAATTCCCCCACACAGTCAGCCATGTTCCAGAATTCTGAGTGGTGGGAGATTCCGTCATCTGTCTGCAGAACCCGGGATCTCCTAGGAGTCTTTCGCGTGTCTTTCCCCGAGTTCCTCCCAGTGCGGTCTGCCGGGGAAAGGCGGGGGTTGGGCTGGAAATGCAGGTAGCATCTAGTGCCTCCCCCTGGACTCGGGACGGGTAATTAGTGGACTTCCCCCTGCCAGGGAACACCTGTTGAAACCAAGCAGCTGCGTGGAGGGCTGCCCCAAACTTCCCCCACACAGTCAGCCGTGTTCCGGTATTCTGAGTGTGGGGAGGTTCCGTCTTCTGTCTGCAGCACCCGGGATCAAATAAGAGTCTTTCGCGTGTCTTCCCCGAGTCCCTCCCTGTGCGGGCTGCGGGGAAATGCGGGGGTTGGGCTGGAAATGCAGGTAGCATTTAGTGCCTCCCCCTGGACTCGGAGGTAATTAGCGGACTTCACCCTGCCAGGGAACACCTGTGACACCAGGCAGCTGCGTGGAGGGCGGCCCCAAACCTCCCCCACACAGTCAGCCGTGATCCAGAATTCTGAGTGTGGGGAGGTTCCGTCTTCTGTCTGCAGCACCTGGGATCTCCTAGGAGCCCTTCGCGTATCTTCCCCGAGGCCCTCCCGTTGCGGGCTGCAGGGGAATGAGGGGGTTGGCCTGGAAATGCAGGTAGCATCTAGTGCCTCCCCCTTGACAGGGGAGGTAATTAGCGGACTTCCCCCTGCCAGGGAACACCTGTGACACCAGGCAGCTGCGTGGAGGGCGGCCCCGAACCTCCACCACACAGTCAGAAGTGTTCCGGAATTCTGAGTTTGGGGAGGTTCTGTCTTCTGTATGCAGCACCCGGGATCACCTCGGAGACCTTCGCGTGTCTTCGCAGAGTGCCTCCCAGTGCGGGCTAACGGGGAAAAGCGGGGTTTGTGCTGGAAATGCAGGTAGCATCTAGTGCCTCTCCCTGGACAGGGGAGGTAATTAGCGGACTTCCCCCTCCCAGGGAACACCTGTGAAACCAGGCAGCTGCGTGGAGGTCGGCCCAAAATTTCCCACACAAAGTCAGCCGTTTTCCGGAATTCTGAATGTTGGGAGGTTCCGTCATCTCTATGCAGCACCCGGGATAACCTAGGAGCCCTTCGCGTGTCTTCCCCGAGTGCCTCCCAGTGCGATCTGGCGGGGAAAAGAGAGGTTTGGGCTGTAAATGCAGGTAGCATCTAGAGCCTCCCCCTGGAGAGGAGAAGTAATTAGCGGAATTCCCCCTGTCAGGGAACACCTGTGAAAATGGGCAGCTGCGTGGAGGGCGGCCCCAAATCTCCAACACAGACAGTCATGTTCCGGAATTCTGTGTGTGGGGAGGTTCCGTCTTCTGTCTGCAGCACCCGGGATCACATAGGAGACCTTCGCGTGTCTTCCCCGAGTGCCTCCCATTGCGGGCTGGAGGGGAAAACGGGGTTTGGGCTGGAAACTTAGGTAGCATCTAGTGACTCCCCCTGGACTCGGGAGGTAATTAGCGGACTTCCCCCTGCCAGGGAACACCTGTGACACCAGGCAGCTGCGTGGATGTTGGCCTCAAACCTCCCACACACAGTCAGCCTTGTTCCGGAATTCTGAGTTTGGGGAGGTTCCATATTCTGTCTGCAGCACCCGGGATCGCCTAGGAGCCTTTCGCGTGTCTTCCCCGAGTCCCTCCCATAGCGGGCTGCCGGGGAAAGGCGGGGGTTGGGCTGGAAATGCAGGTAGCATCTAGTGCCTCCCCCTGGGCTCGGGAGGTAATTAGTGGACTTCCCCCTGCCAGGGAGCACCTGTGAAACCAAGCAGCTGCGTGGAGGTCTGCCCCAATCTTCCCCCACACAGTCAGCCGTGTTCCGGTTTTCTGAGTGTGGGTAGGTTCCGTCTTCTGTCTGCAGCACCCGGGATCACCTAAGAGTCTTTCGCGTGTCTTCCCCGAGTCCCTCCCTGTGCGGGCTTTCGGGGAAATGCGGGGGTTGGGCTGGAAATGCAGGTAGCATCTAGTGCCTCCCCCTGGACTCGGGAGGTAATTAGCGGACTTCACCCTGCCAGGGAACACCTGTGACACCAGGCAGCTGCGTGGAGGGCGGCCCCAAACCTCCCCCACACAGTCAGCCGTGATCCAGAATTCTGAGTGTGGGGAGGTTCCGTCTTCTGTCTGCAGCACCCGGGATCTCTTAGGAGCCCTTCGCGTATCTTCCCCGAGGCCCTCACGTTGCGGGCTGCAGGGGAATGAGGGGGTTGGGTTGTAAATGCAGGTAGCATCCAGTGCCTCCCCCTGGACAGGGGAGTAAATTAACGGACTTCCACCTGCCAGGGAACACTTGTGACACCAGGCAGCTGCGTGGATGGTGGCCCGGAACCTCCACCAAACATTCAGCAGTGTTACGGAATTCTGAGTGTTGGGAGTTTCCGTAATCTGTCTGCAGCACCCTGGATCCCCTAGGAGCCTTTCGCGTGTCTTCCCCGAGTGCCTCCCAGTGCGGGCTGGCGGGGAAAAGCGTGGTTTGGGCTGGAAATTTACGTAGCATCTAGTGACTCCCCCTGGACTCGGGAGGTAATTGGCGGAATTCCCCCGGCCTGGGAAAACCTGTGACACCAGGCAGCTGCGTGGAGGGCGGCCCAAAACCTCCCCCACACAGTCAGCCGTGTTCTGGAATTCTGAGTGTGGGGAGGTTCCGTCTTCTGCCTGCAGCAACCGGGATCTCCTAGGAGCCCTTCGCGTGTCTCTCCCGAGTGCCTCCCGGTGCGGGCTGCATGGGAATGAGGGGGTTGGGCTGGAAATGGAGGTAGCATCTAGTGCCTCCCCCTGGACAGGGGAGGTAATTAGCGGACTTCCCCCTGCCAGGGAACACCTGTGACACCAGGCAGCTGCGTGGAGGGCGGCCCCAAATCTCCCCCACACAGTCAGGCTTTTTCCGGAATTCTGAATATGGGGATGTTCCGTCACCTCTATGCAGCACCCGGGATAACCTAGGAGCCCTTCGCGTTTCTTCCCCGAGTGCCTCCCGGTAAGTGCTGCAGGGGAAAGGTGGGGGTTGGGCTGGAAATGCAGGTAGCATCTAGTGCCTCCCCCTGGACTCGGGAGGTAATTAGTGGACTTCTCCCTGCCAGGGAACACCTGTGAAACCAAGCAGCTGCGTGGAGGTCTGCCCCAAACTTCCCCCACACAGTCAGCCGTGTTCCGGTATTCTGAGTGTTGGTAGGTTCCGTCCTTCTGTCTGCAGCACCCGGGATCACCTAAGAATCTTTCGCGTGTCTTCCCAGAGTCCCACCCTGTGCTGGCTGTCGGGGAAATGCGGGGGTTGGCCTGGAAAATCAGGTAGCATCTAGTGCCTCTCCCTGGACAGGGGAGGTTATTAGCGGACTTCCCCCTGCCAGGGAACACCTGTGACACCAGGCAGGTGCGTGGAGGTCGGCCCCAAACCTCCCCCACACAGTCAGACTTATTCCGGAATTCTGAGTGTCTGGTGGTTCCGTCTTCTCTATGCAGCACCCGGGATAACCTAGGAGCCCTTTGCGTGTCTTCCCCGAGTGCCTTACATTGCGGGCTGCCGGGGAAATGCGGGAGTTGTGTTAGAAATGCAGGTAGCATCTAGTGCCTCCCCCTGGACAGGGAAGGTAATTAGCGGACTTCCCCCTGCCAGGGAACACCTGTGACACGAGGCAGCTGCGTGGAGGGCGGCCCCAAAGTTCCCTCACACAGTCAGCCGTTTTCCGGAATTCTGAATGTGGGGAGGTTCCGTCACCTCTATGCAGCACCCGGGATAACCTAGGTGCCCTTCGCTTGTCTTCCCCGAGTGCCTCTCAGTGCGGGTTGCCGGGGAAAGCCGGGGGTTAGGCTGGAAATGCAGGTAGCATCTAGTGCCTCCCCCTGGACAGGAGAGGTAATTAGCGGACTTCCCCCTGCCAGGGAACACCTGTGACAACAGGCAGCTGCGTGGAGGGCGGCCCCAATGTTCCCTCACATAGTCAGGCGTTTTCCGGAATTCTGAATGTGGGGAGGTTCCGTCATCATCTATGCAGCACCCGGGATAACCTAGGAGAACTTCGCGTGTCTTCCTCGAGTGCCTCCCAGTTCGGGCCGGCGGGGAAAGGCAGGGTTTGGGCTGGAAATGCAGGTAGCATCTAGTGACTCCCCCTGGACTCGGGAGGTAATTAGCGGACTTCCCCCTGCCAGGGAACACCTGTGACACCAGGAGGCTGCGTGGAGGGCGCCCCCTAAACTCCCCCACGCAGTCAGCCGTTATCCAGAATTCTGAGTGAGGGGAGGTTCCGTCTTCTGTCTGCAGCAACCGGGATCGCCTAGGAGCCCTTCGCGTTTCTTCCCCGAGGCCCTCCCGTTGCGGGCTGCAGGGGAATGAGGGGGTTGGGCTGGAAATGCAGGTAGCATCTAGTGCCTCTCCCTGGACAGGGGAGGTAATTAGCGGACTTCCCCCTGCCAGGGAACACCTGTGAAACCAGGCAGCTTCGTGGAGGTCGGCCCTAAACCTCCCCCAAACAGTCAGCCGTATTCCGGAATTCTGAGTGTCTGGTGGTTCCGTCTTCTCTATGCAGCAACCGGGATAACCTAGGAGCCCTTCGCGTGTCTTCCCCGAGGGCCTTACATTGCGGGCTGCCGGGGAAATGCGGGAGTTGTGCTAGAAATGCAGGTAGCATCTAGTGCCTCCCCCTGGAAAGGGAAGGTAATTAGCGGACTTCCCCCTGCCAGGGAACACCTGTGACACCAGGCAGCTGCGTGGAGGGCGGCCCCGAACCTCCACCACACAGTCAGAAGTGTTCCGGAATTCTGAGTTTGGGGAGGTTCCGTCTTCTGTCTGCAGCACCCGGGATCACATAGGAGACCTTCGCGTGTCTTCCCCGAGTGCCTCCCAGTGCGGGCTGGAGGGGAAAACGGGGTTTCGGCTGGAAATTTAGGTAGCATCTAGTGACTCCCCCTGGAATCGGGAGGTAATTAGCGGGATTCCCCCTGCCAGGGAACACCTGTGACACCAGGCAGCTGCGTGGAGTGCGGCCCCAAAGTTCCCTCACACAGTCAGCCGTTTTCCGGAATTCTGAGTTTTGGGAGGTTCCGTTATCTGTCTGCAGCACCCGGGATAACCTAGGAGCCCTTTGCGTGTCTTCCTCGAGTGCCTCCCGGTGCGTGCTGCTGGGGAATGAGTGGGTTGGGCTGGAAATGCTGGTAACATCTAGTGCCTCCCCCTGGAAAGAGAGGAAATTAGCGGAATTCCCCCTGCCAGGGAACACCTGTGACACCACGCATCTGCGTGGAGGGCGGCCCCAAAGTTCCCTCACACAGTCAGCCGTTTTCCGGAATTCTGAATGTGGGGAGGTTCTGTCATTTCTATGCAGCACCCGGGATAACCTAGGAGCCCTTCTCGTGTCTTCCCCGATTGCCTCCCAGTGCGGGCTGCCGGGGAAACCCGGGGGTTGGGCTGGAAATGCAGGTAGCATCTAGTGCCTCCCCCTGGACAGGAGAGGTAATTAGCGGACTTCACCCTGCCAGGGAACACCTGTGACACCAGGCAGCTGCGTGGAGTGCGGCCCCAAAGTTCCCTCACACAGTCAGCCGTTTTCCTGAATTCTGAGTTTGGGGAGGTTCCGTCTTCTGTCTGCAGCACCCGGGATCACATAGGAGACCTTCGCGTGTCTTCCCCGAGTGCCTCCCAGTGCGGGCTGGAGGGGAAAACGGGGTTTCGGCTGGAAATTTAGGTAGCATCTAGTGACTCCCCCTGGAATCGGGAGGTAATTAGCGGGATTCCCCCTGCCAGGGAACACCTGTGACACCAGGCAGCTGCGTGGAGGGCGGCCCCCAAGTTCCCTCACACAGTCAGCCGTTTTCCGGAATACTGAATGTGGGGAGGTTCCGTCATCTCTATGCAGCACCCGGTATAACCTAGGTGCCCTTCGCTTGTCTTCCCCGAGTGCCTCCCATTGCGGGTTGCCGGGGACAGCCGGTGGTTAGGCTGGAAATGCAGGTAGCATCTAGTGCCTCCCCCTGGACAGGAGAGGTAATTAGCGGACTTCCCCCTGCCAGGGAACACCTGTGACACCAGGCAGCTGCGTGGAGGGCGGCCCCAAAGTTCCCTCACACAGTCAGCCGTTTTCCGGAATTCTGAGTTTTGGGAGGTTCCGTTATCTGTCTGCAGCACCCGGGATAACCTAGGAGCCCTTTGCGTGTCTTCCTCGAGTGCCTCCCGGTGCGTGCTGCTGGGGAATGAGTGGGTTGGGCTGGAAATGCTGGTAACATCTAGGGCCTCCCCCTGGAAAGAGAGGAAATTAGCGGAATTCCCCCTGCCAGGGAACACCTGTGACACCACGCATCTGCGTGGAGGGCGGCCCCAAAGTTCCCTCACACAGTCAGCCGTTTTCCGGAATTCTGAATGTGGGGAGGTTCTGTCATTTCTATGCAGCACCCGGGATAACCTAGGGGCCCTTCGCGTGTCTTCCCCGATTGCCTCCCAGTGCGGGCTGCCGGGGAAACCCGGGGGTTGGGCTGGAAATGCAGGTAGCATCTAGTGCCTCCCCCTGGACAGGAGAGGTAATTAGCGGACTTCACCCTGCCAGGGAACACCTGTGACACCAGGCAGCTGCGTGGAGTGCGGCCCCAAAGTTCCCTCACACAGTCAGCCGTTTTCCTGAATTCTGAGTTTTGGGAGGTTCCGTCTTCTGTCTGCAGCACCCGGGATCACCTAGGAGCCCTTTGCGTGTCTTCCCCGAGTGCCTCCCAGTGCGGGCTGCTGGGGAATGAGTGGGTTGGGCTGGAAATGCTGGTAACATCTAGTGCCTCCCCCTGGAAAGAGAGGAAATTAGCGGAATTCCCCCTGCCAGGGAACACCTGTGACACCACGCATCTGCGTGGAGGGCGGCCCCAAAGTTCCCTCACACAGTCAGCCGTTTTCCGGAATTCTGAATGTGGGGAGGTTCTGTCATTTCTATGCAGCACCCGGGATAACCTAGGAGCCCTTCGCGTGTCTTCCCCGATTGCCTCCCAGTGCGGGCTGCCGGGGAAACCCGGGGGTTGGGCTGGAAATGCAGGTAGCATCTAGTGCCTCCCCCTGGACAGGAGAGGTAATTAGCGGACTTCACCCTGCCAGGGAACACCTGTGACACCAGGCAGCTGCGTGGAGTGCGGCCCCAAAGTTCCCTCACACAGTCAGCCGTTTTCCTGAATTCTGAGTTTTGGGAGGTTCCGTCTTCTGTCTGCAGCACCCGGGATCACCTAGGAGCCCTTTGCGTGTCTTCCCCGAGTGCCTCCCAGTGCGGGCTGCCGGGGAAACCCGGGGGTTGGGCTGGAAATGCAGGTAGCATCTAGTGCCTCCCCCTGGAGAGAAGTAATTAGCGGACTTCCCCCTGCCAGGGAACACCTGTGACACCAGGCAGCTGCGTGGAGGGCGGCCCCAAAGTTCCCTCACACAGTCAGCCGTTTTCCGGAATTCTGAATGTGGAGAGGTTCCGTCACCTCTATGCAGCACCCGGGATAACCTAGGTGCCCTTCGCTTGTCTTTCCCGAGTGCCTCCCAGTGAGGGTTGCCGGGGAAAGCCGGGGGTTAGGCTGGAAATGCAGGTAGCATCTAGTGCCTCCCCCTGGACAGGAGAGGTAATTAGCGGACTTCCCCCTGCCAGGGAACACCTGTGACACCAGGCAGCTGCGTGGAGGGCGGCCCCAATGTTCCCTCACATAGTCAGGCGTTTTCCGGAATTCTGAATGTGGGGAGGTTCCGTCATCTCTATGCAGCACCCGGGATAACCTAGGAGAATTTCGCGTGTCTTCCTCGAGTTCCTCCCAGTTCGGGCTGGCGGGGAATGGCGGGATTTGGGCTGGAAATGCAGGTAGCATCTAGTGTCTCCCCCTGGACTCGGGAGGTAATTAGCGGACTTCCCCCTGCCATGGAACACCTGTGACTCCAGGCAGCTGCGTGGAGGGCGGCCCCGAACCTCCACCACACAGTCAGAAGTGTTCCGGAATTCTGAGTTTGGGGAGGTTCCGTCTTCTGTCTGCAGCACCCGGGATCACATAGGAGACCTTCGCGTGTCTTCCCCGAGTGCCTCTCTGTGCGGGCTGGAGGGGAAAACGGGGTTTGGGCTGTAAATTTAGGTAGCATCTAGTGACTCCCCCTGGAATCGGGAGGTAATTAGCGGAATTCCCCCTGCCAGGGAACACCTGTGACACCAGGCAGCTGCGTGGAGGGCGGCCCCAAAGTTCCCTCACACAGTCAGCCGTTTTCCTGGAATTCTGAATGTGGGGAGGTTCCGTCATCTCTATGCAGCACCCGGTATAACCTAGGTGCCCTTCGCTTGACTTCCCCGAGTGCCTCCCATTGCGGTTTGCCGGGGAAAGCCGGGGGTTAGGCTGGAAATGCAGGTAGCATCTAGTGCCTCCCCCTGGACAGGAGAGGTAATTAGCGGAATTCCCCCTGCCAGGGGACACCTGTGACACCAGGCAGCTGCGTGGAGGGCGGCCCCAAAGTTCCCTCACACAGTCAGCGGTTTTCCGGAATTCTGAGTTTTGGGAGGTTCCGTCATCTGTCTGCAGCACCCGGGATCACCTAGGAGCCCTTTGCGTGTCTTCCTCGAGTGCCTCCCGGTTCGGGCTGCTGGGGAATGAGTGGGTTGGGCTGGAAATGCTGGTAACATCTAGTGCCTCCCCCTGGAAAGAGAGGAAATTAGCGGACTTCCCCCTGCCAGGGAACACCTGTTACACCACGCATCTGCGTGGAGGGCGGCCCCAAATTTCCCTCACACAGTCAGCCGTTTTCCGGAATTCTGAATGTGGGGAGGTTCCGTCATTTCTATGCAGCACCCGGGATAACCTAGGAGCCCTTCGCGTGACTTTCACGAGTGCCTCCCAGTGCGGGCTGCCGGGGAAACCCGGGGGTTGGGCTGGAAATGCAGGTAGCATCTAGTGCCTCCCCCTGGAGAGGAGAAATAATTAGCGGACTTCCCCCTGCCAGGGAACACCTGTGACACCAGGAGCTGCGTGGAAGTCGGCCCCAAACTTCCACCACACACTCAGCCATGTTCCGGAATTCTGAGTTTTGGGAGGTTCCGTCATCTGTCTGCAGCACCCGGGATCTCCTAGCAGCCCTTTGCGTGTCTTCCCCGAGTGCCTCCCGCTGCGGGATGCCGGGGAATGAGTGGGTTGGGCTGGAAATGCTGGTAACATCTAGTGCCTCCCCCTGGACAGGGGAGGTAATTAGCGGACTTTCCCCTGCCAGGGAACACCTGTGACAACAGGCAGCTGCGTGGATCGTAGCCCGGAAGCTCCACCACAAACTTAGCATTGTTACGGAATTCTGAGTGTTGGGAGGATCCGTCATCTGTCTGCAGCACCTGGGATCTCCTAGGAGTCTTTCGCGTGTCTTCCCCGTGTGCCTCCCACTGCGGGCTGCCGGGGAAATGCGGGGAGTTGGCTGGAATTGCAGGTAGCATCTAGTGCCTCTCCCTGGACAGGGGAGGTAATTAGCGGACTTCCCCCTCCTAGGGAACACCTGTGACACCAGGCAGCTGCGTGGTGGTCGGCCCCAAACCTCCCCAACACAGTCAGCCGTGTTCCGGAATTCTGAGTGTGTGGTGGTTCCGTCATCTCTATGCAGCACCTGGGATAACCTAGGAGGCTTTCGCGGGTCTTCCCCGAGTACCTTACATTGCGGGCTGCCGGGGAAATGCCGGAGTTGTGCTAGAAATGCAGGTAGCATCTAGTGCCTCTCCCTGGACAGGGGAGGTAGTTAGCGGACTTCCCCCTGCCAGTGAACACCTGTGAACACCAGGCAGTTGCGTGGAGGGCGGCCCCAAATCTCCCCCACACAGTCAGCCATGTTCCAGAATTCTGAGTGGTGGGAGATTCCGTCATCTGTCTGCAGAACCCGGGATCTCCTAAGAGTCTTTCGCGTGTCTTCCCCGAGTCCCTCCCTGTGCGGGCTGCGGGGAAAAGCGGGGGTTGGGCTGGAAATGCAGGTAGCATCTAGTGCCTCCCCCTGGACTCGGAGGTAATTAGCGGACTTCACCCTGCCAGGGAACACCTGTGACACCAGGCAGCTGCGTGGATGGCGGCCCCCAACCTCCCCCACACAGTCAGCCGTGATCCAGAATTCTGAGTGTGGGGAGGTTCCGACTTCTGTCTGCAGCACCCGGGATCTCCTAGGAGCCCTTCGCGTATCTTCCCCGAGGCCCTCCCGTTGCGGGCTGCAGGGGAATGAGGGGGTTGGCCTGGAAATGCAGGTAGCATCTAGTGCCTCCCCCTTGACAGGGGAGGTAATTAGCGGACTTCCCCCTGCCAGGGAACACCTGTGACACCAGGCAGCTGCGTGGAGGGCGGCCCCGAACCTCCACCACACAGTCAGAAGTGTTCCGGAATTCTGAGTTTGGGGAGGTTCCGTCTTCTGTCTGCAGCACCCGGGATCACCTCGGAGACCTTCGCGTGTCTTCCCCGAGTGCCTCCCAGTGCGGGCTGACGGGGAAAAGCGGGGTTTGTGCTGGAAATGCAGGTAGCATCTAGTGACTCTCCCTGGATTCGGGAGGTAATTAGCGGAATTCCCCCTGCCAGAGAACACCTGTGACACCAGGCAGCTGCGTGGAGGGCGGCCCCAAAATTCCCTCACACAGTCAGACGTTTTCCGGAATTCTGATTGCGGGAAGTTCTGTCATCCCTATTCAGCACCCGGGATAAACTAGGAGACCTTCGCCTGTCTTCCCCGAGTGCCTTCCAGTGCGGGCTGCCGGGGAAAACCAGGGGTTGGGCTGGAAATGCAGGTAGCATCTAGTGCCTCCCCCTTGACAGGGGAGGTAATTAGCGGACTTCCCCCTGCCAGGGAACACCTGTTACACCAGGCAGCTGCGTGGAGGTCGGCCCAAAAGTTCCCACACACAGTCAGCCGTTTTCCGGAATTCTGATTGTGGGAAGTTCTGTCATCCCTATGCAGCACCCGGGATAAACTAGGAGACCTTCGCGTGTCTTCCCAGAGTGCCTCCCAGTGCGGGCTTGCGGGGAAATGCGGGTTTTGGCCTGGAAATGCAGATAGCATCTAGTGACTCGCCCTGGACTCGGGAGGTAATTAGCGGAATTCCCCCTGCCATGGAACACCTGTGACACCAGGCAGCTGCGTGGTGGGCGGCCCCAAAGCTCCCCCACACAGTCAGCCATTTTCCGGAATTCTGAATGTGGGGAGGTTCCGTCATCTCTATGCAGCACCCGGGATAACCTAGGAGCCCTTCGCGTGTCTTCCCCGAGTGCCTCCCAGTGCGGGCTGGCGGGGAAAAGAGAGGTTTGGGCTGTAAATGCAGGTAACATCTAGAGCCTCCCCCTGGAGAGGAGAAGTAATTAGCGGAATTCCCCCTGTCAGGGAACACCTGTGAAAATGGGCAGCTGCGTGGAGGGCGGCCCCAAATCTCCAACACATGCAGTCATGTTCCGGAATTCTGAGTGTGGGGAGGTTCCGTCTTCTGTCTGCAGCACCCGGGATCTCTTAGGAGCCCTTCGCGTGTTTTCCCCGAGTGCCTCCCAGTGCGGGCTGGCGGGGAAAAGAGAGGTTTGGCCTGTAAATGCAGGTGGCATCTAGTGACTCCCCCTGGACTCGGGAGGTAATTAGCGGACTTCCCCCTGCCAGGGAACACCTGTGACACCAGGCAGCTGCGTGGATGTTGGCCTCAAACCTCCCACACACAGTCAGCCTTGTTCCGGAATTCTGAGTGTGGGGAGGTTCCATATTCTGTCTGCAGCACCCGGGATCGCCTAGGAGCCCTTCGCGGGTCTTCCCCGAGTCCCTCCCTGTGCGGGCTGCAGGGGAAAGGCGGGGGTTGGGCTGGAAATGCAGGTAGCATCTAGTGCCTCCCCCTGGACTCGGGAGGTTATTAGTGGACTTCCCCCTGCCAGGGAACACCTGTGATACCAAGCAGCTGCGTGGAGGTCTGCCCCAATCTTGCCCCGCACAGTCAGCCGTGTTCCGGTATTCTGAGTGTGGGTAGGTTCCGTCTCCTGTCTGCAGCACCCGGGATCACCTAAGAGTCTTTCGCGTGTCTTCCCCGAGTCCCTCCCTGTGCGGGCTGTCGGGGAAATGCGGGGGTTGGGCTGGAAATGCAGGTAGCATCTAGTGCCTCCCCCTGGACTCGGGAGGTAATTAGCGGACTTCACCCTGCCAGGGAACACCTGTGACACCAGGCAGCTGCGTGGAGGGCGGCCCCAAACCTCCCCCACACAGTCAGCCGTGATCCAGAATTCTGAGTGTGGGGAGGTTCCGTCTTCTGTCTGCAGCACCCGGGATCTCTTAGGAACCCTTCGCGTATCTTCCCCGTGGCCCTCACGTTGCGGGCTGCAGGGGAATGAGGGGGTTGGGTTGTAAATGCAGGTAGCATCCAGTGCCTCCCCCTGGACAGGGGAGTAAATTAACGGACTTCCACCTGCCAGGGAACACCTGTGACACCAGGCAGCTGCGTGGATGGTGGCCCGGAACCTCCACCACACATTCAGCAGTGTTACGGAATTCTGAGTGTTGGGAGGTTCCGTAATCTGTCTGCAGCACCCTGGATCACCTAGGAGCCCTTCGCGTGTCTTCCCTGAGTGCCTCCCAGTGCGGGCAGGCGGGGAAAAGCGTGGTTTGGGCTGGAAATTTACGTAGCATCTAGTGACTCCCCCTGGACTCGGGAGGTAATTGGCGGAATTCCCCCGGCCAGGGAACACCTGTGACACCAGGCAGCTGCGTGGAGGGAGGCCCCAAAGTTCCCTCACACAGTCAGCCGTTTTCCGGAATTCTCAATGTGGGGAGGTTTCGTCATCTCTATGCAGCACCCGGGATAACCTAGGAGCCCTTCGCATGTCTTCCCCGAGTGCCTTACATTGCGGGCTGCCGGGGAAATGCGGGAGTTGTGCTAGAAAAGCAGGTAGCATCTAGTGCCTCCCCCTGGACAGGGGAGGTAATTAGCGGACTTCCCCCTGCCAGGGAACACCTGTGACACCAGGCAGCTGCGTGGAGGTCGGCCCAAAAGTTCCCACACACAGTCAGCCGTTTTCCGGAATTCTGAATGTGGGAAGTTCCGTCATCTCTATGCAGCACCCGGGATAAACTAGGAGACCTTCGCGTGTCTTCCCAGAGTGCCACCCAGTGCGGGCTTGCGGGGAAATGCGGGTTTTGGGCTGGAAATGCAGGTAGCATCTAGTGACTCGCCCTGGACTCGGGAGGTAATTAGCGGAATTCCACCTGCCAGGGAACACCTGTGACAACAGCAGCTGCGTGGTTGGCGGCCCCAAAGCTCCCCCACACAGTCAGCAATTTTCCGGAATTCTGAATGTGGGGAGGTTCCGTCATCTCTATGCAGCACCCGGGATAACCTAGGAACCCTTCGCGTGTCTTCCCCGAGTGCCTCCCAGTGCGGGCTGGCGGGGAAAAGAGAGGTTTGGGCTGTAAATGCAGGTAGCATCTAGAGCCTCCCCCTGGAGAGGAGAAGTAATTAGCGGAATTCCCCCTGTCAGGGAACACCTGTGAAAATGGGCAGCTGCGTGGAGGGCGGCCCCAAATCTCCAACACAGACAGTCATGTTCCGGAATTCTGAGTGTGGGGAGGTTCCGTCTTCTGTCTGCAGCACCCGGGATCTCTTAGGAGCCCTTCGCGTGTTTTCCCCGACTGTCTCCCAGTGCGGGCTGGCGGGGAAAAGAGAGGTTTGGCCTGTAAATGCAGGTGGCTTCTAGTGACTCCCCCTGGACTCGGGAGGTAATTAGCGGACTTCCCCCTGCCATTGAACACCTGTGACACCAGGCATCTGCGAGGAAGGCGGCCCCAAAGTTCCCTCACACAGTCAGCCGTTTTTAGGAATTCTGAATGTGGGGATGTTCCGTCATCTCTATGCAGCACCCGGGATAACCTAGGAGCCCTTCGCGTGTCTTCCCCGAGTGCCTCCCGGTAAGTGCTGCAGGGGAAAGTCGGGGGTTGGGCTGGAAATGCAGGTAGCATCTAGTGCCTCCCCCTGGACAGGAGAGGTAATTAGCGGACTTCCACCTGCCAGGGAACACCTGTGACACCAGGCAGCTGCGTGAACGGCGGCCCCAAACCTCCCCCACACAGTCAGCCATGTTCCGGAATTCTGAGTGTGGGGAGGTTCCGTCATCTCTATGCAGCACCCGTGATAACCAGGAGCCCTTCGCGTGTCTTCCCCGAGTCCCTTCCATTGCGGGCTGCCGGGGAAATGTGGGGGTTGGGGCGGAAATGCAGGTAGCATCTAGTGCCTCCCCCTGGACAGGGGAGGTAATTAGCGGACTTCCCCCTGCCAGGGAACACGTGTGACACCAAGCAGCTGCGCTGAGGTCGGCCCCAAACCTCCCCCACACAGTCAGCCGTGTTCCGGAATTCTGAGTGTGGGGAGGTCCCGTCATCTGTCTGCAGCACCCGGGATCTCCTAGGAGCCCTTCGCGTGTCTTCCCAGAGTGCCTCCCTGTGCGGGCTGGCGGGGAAATGCGGGGGTTGTGCTGGAATTGCAGGTAGCATCTAGTGCCTCCCCCTGGAGAGGAGAAGTAATTAGCGGAATTCCCCCTGCCAGGGAACACCTGTGACAACAGGCAGCTGCGTGGATGGTGGCCCGGAAGCTCCACCACAAATTCAGCAGTGTTACGGAATTCTGAGTGTTGGGAGGTTCCGTCATCTGTCTGCAGCACCCGGGATCTCCAAGGAGCCCTTGGCGTGTCTTCCCCGAGTGCCTCCCCGTGCGGGCAGCCGGGGAAAGGCAGGCGTTGGGCTGGAATTGCAGGTAGCATCTAGTGCCTCTCCCTGGACAGGGGAGGTAATTAGCGGATTTCCCCCTGCCAGGGAACACCTGTGACACCAGGCAGCTGCGTGGTGGTCGGCCCCAAACTTCCCCCACACAGTCAGCCGTGTTCCGGAGTTCTGAGTGTGGGGAGGTTCCGTCATCTCTATGCAGCACCCGTGATAACCTAGGAGCCCTTCGCGTGTCTTCCCCGAGTCCCTTCCATTGCGGGCTGCCGAGGAAATGTGGGGGTTGGGGCGGAAATGCAGGTAGCATCTAGTGCCTCCCCCTGGACAGGGGAGGTAATTAGCGGACTTCCCCCTGCCAGGGAACACGTGTGACAACAAGCAGCTGCGCTGAGGTCGGCCCCAAACCTCCCCCACACAGTCAGCCATGTTCAGGAATTCTGAGGGTGGGGAGGTCCCGTCATCTGTCTGCAGCACCCGGGATCTCCTAGGAGCCCTTCGCGTGTCTTCCCAGAGTGCCTCCCTGTGCGGGCTGGCGGGGAAATGCGGGGGTTGTGCTGGAATTGCAGGTAGCATCTAGTGCCTCCCCCTGGAGAGGAGAAGTAATTAGCGGACTTCCCCCTGCCAGGGAACACCTGTGACAACAGGCAGCTGCGTGGATGGTGGCCCGGAAGTTCCACCACAAATTCAGCAGTGTTACGGAATTCTGAGTGTTGGGAGGTTCCGTCATCTGTCTGCAGCACCCGGGATCTCCTAGGAGCCCTTCGCGTGTCTTCCCCGAGTGCCTCCCCGTGCGGGCTGCCGGGGAAAGGCAGGCGTTGGGCTGGAAATGCAGGTAGCATCTAGTGCCTCTCCCTGGACAGGGGAGGTAATTAGCGGACTTCCCCCTGCCAGGGAACACCTGTGACACCAGGCAGCTTCGTGGAGGTCGGCCCCAAACCTCCCCTACACAGTCAGCCGTGTTCCGGAATTCTGAGTGTGTGGTGGTTCCGTCATCTCTATGCAGCACCCAGGATAACCTAGGAGCCCTTCGCATGTCTTCCCCGAGTGCCTTACATTGCGGGCTGCCGGGGAAATGCGGGAGTTGTGCTAGAAATGCAGGTAGCATCTAGTGCCTCCCCCTGGACAGGGGAGGTAATTAGCGGACTTCCCCCTGCCAGGGAACACCTGTGACACCAGGCAGCTGCGTGGAGGTCGGCCCAAAAGTTCCCACACACAGTCAGCCGTTTTCCGGAATTCTGAATGTGGGAAGTTCCGTCATCTCTATGCAGCACCCGGGATAAACTAGGAACCCTTCGCGTGTCTTCCCCGAGTGCCTCCCAGTGCGGGCTTGCGGGGAAATGCGGGTTTTGGGCTGGAAATGCAGGTAGCATCTAGTGACTCGCCCTGGACTCGGGAGGTAATTAGCGGAATTCCACCTGCCAGGGAACACCTGTGACAACAGCAGCTGCGTGGTTGGCAGCCCCAAAGCTCCCCCACACAGTCAGGCATTTTCCGGAATTCTGAATGTGGGGAGGTTCCGTCATCTCTATGCAGCACCCGGATAAACTAGGAACCCTTCGCGTGTCTTCCCCGAGTGCCTCCCAGTGCGGGCTGGCGGGGAAAAGAGAGGTTTGGGCTGTAAATGCAGGTAGCATCTAGAGCCTCCCCCTGGAGAGGAGAAGTAATTAGCGGAATTCCCCCTGTCAGGGAACACCTGTGAAAATGGGCAGCTGCGTGGAGGGCGGCCCCAAATCTCCAACACAGACAGTCATGTTCCGGAATTCTGAGTGTGGGGAGGTTCCGTCTTCTGTCTGCAGCACCCGGGATCTCTTAGGAGCCCTTCGCGTGTTTTCCCCGACTGTCTCCCAGTGCGGGCTGGTGGGGAAAAGAGAGGTTTGGCCTGTAAATGCAGGTGACTTCTAGTGACTCCCCCTGGACTCGGGAGGTAATTAGCGGACTTCCCCCTGCCATTGAACACCTGTGACACCAGGCACCTGCGAGGAGGGCGGCCCCAAAGTTCCCTCACACAGTCAGCCGTTTTTAGGAATTCTGAATGTGGGGATGTTCCGTCATCTCTATGCAGCACCCGGGATAACCTAGGAGCCCTTCGCGTGTCTTCCCCGAGTGCCTCCCGGTAAGTGCTGCAGTGGAAAGGCGGGGGTTGGGCTGGAAATGCAGGTAGCATCTAGTGCCTCCCCCTGGACAGGAGAGGTAATTAGCGGACTTCCACCTGCCAGGGAACACCTGTGACACCAGGCAGCTGCGTGAACGGCGGCCCCAAACCTCCCCCACACAGTCAGCCATGTTCCGGAATTCTGAGTGTGGGGAGGTTCCGTCATCTCTATGCAGCACCCGTGATAACCTAGGAGCCCTTCGCGTGTCTTCCCCGAGTCCCTTCCATTGCGGGCTGCCGGGGAAATGTGGGGGTTGGGGCGGAAATGCAGGTAGCATCTAGTGCCTCCCCCTGGACAGGGGAGGTAATTAGCGGACTTCCCCCTGCCAGGGAACACGTGTGACACCAAGCAGCTGCGCTGAGGTCGGCCCCAAACCTCCCCCACACAGTCAGCCGTGTTCCGGAATTCTGAGTGTGGGGAGGTCCCGTCATCTGTCTGCAGCACCCGGGATCTCCTAGGAGCCCTTCGCGTGTCTTCCCAGAGTGCCTCCCTGTGCGGGCTGGCGGGGAAATGCGGGGGTTGTGCTGGAATTGCAGGTAGCATCTAGTGCCTCCCCCTGGAGAGGAGAAGTAATTAGCGGACTTCCCCCTGCCAGGGAACACCTGTGACAACAGGCAGCTGCGTGGATGGTGGCCCAGAAGCTCCACAACAAATTCACCAGTGTTACGGAATTCTGAGTGTTGGGAGGTTCCGTCATCTGTCTGCAGCACCCGGGATCTCCTAGGAGCCCTTCGCGTGTCTTCCCCGAGTGCCTCCCCGTGCGGGCTGCCGGGGAAAGGCAGGCGTTGGGCTGGAATTGCAGGTAGCATCTAGTGCCTCTGCCTGGACAGGGGAGGTAATTAGCGGACTTCCCCCTGCCAGGGAACACCTGTGACACCAGGCAGCTGCGTGGAGGTCGGCCCCAAACCTCCCCCACACAGTCAGCCGTGTTCCGGAATTCTGAGTGTGTGGTGGTTCCGTCATCTCTATGCAGCACCCGGGATAACCTAGGAGCCCTTCGCATGTCTTCCCCGAGTGCCTTACATTGCGGGCTTGCGGGGAAATGCGGGTTTTGGGCTGGAAATGCAGGTAGCATCTAGTGCCTCTCCCTGGACAGGGGAGGTAATTAGCGGACTTCCCCCTGCCAGGGAACACCTGTTACACCAGGCAGCTGCGTGGAGGTTGGCCCAAAAGTTCCCACACACAGTCAGCCGTTTTCCGGATTCTGAATGTGGGAAGTTCCGTCATCTCTATGCAGCACCCGGGATAAACTAGGAGACCTTCGCGTGTCTTCCCAGAGTGCCTCCCAGTGCGGGCTTGCGGGGAAATGCGGGTTTTGGGCTGGAAATGCAGGTAGCATCTAGTGACTCGCCCTGAACTCGAGAGGTAATTAGCGGAATTCCCCCTGCCAGGGAACACCTGTGACACCAGGCAGCTGCGTGGAGGGCGGCCCCAAAGTTCCCTCACACAGTCAGCCATTTTCCGGAATTCTGAATCTGGGGAGGTTCCGTCATCTGTCTGCAGCACCCGGGATAACCAAGGAGCCCTTTGCGTGTCTTCCTCGGGTGCCTCCCGGTGCGGGCTGCTGGGGAATGGGTGGGTTGGGCTGGAAATGCTGGTAACATCTAGTGCCTCCCCCTGGAAAGAGAGGAAATTAGCGGACTTCCCCCTGCCAGGGAACACCTGTGACACCACGCATCTGCGTGGAGGGCGGCCCCAAAGTTCCCTCACACAGTCAGCCGTTTTCCGGAATTCTGAATGTACGGAGGTTCCGTCATTTCTATGCAGCACCCGGGGATAACCTAGGAGTCCTTCGCGTGTATTCCCCGAGTGCCTCCCAGTGTGGGCTGCAGGGGAAATGCGGGGAGTTGGCTGGAATTGCAGGTAGCATCTAGTGCCTCTTCCTGGACAGGGGAGGTAATTAGCGGACTTACGACTCTTAGGGAACACCTGTGACACCAGGCAGCTGCGTGGAAGTCGGCCCCAAACTTCCACCACACACTCAGCCATGTTCCGGAATTCTGAGTTTTGGGAGGTTCCGTCATCTGTCTGCAGCACCCGGGATCTCCTAGGAGCCCTTTGCGTGTCTTCCCCGAGTGCCTCCCGCTGCGGGATGCCGGGGAATGAGTGGGTTGGGCTGGAAATGCTGGTAACATCTAGTGCCTCCCCCTGGACAGGGGAGGTAATTAGCGGACTTTCCCCTGCCAGGGAACACCTGTGACAACAGGCAGCTGCGTGGATCGTAGCCCGGAAGCTCCACCACAAATTTAGCATTGTTACGGAATTCTGAGTGTTGGGAGGATCCGTCATCTGTCTGCAGCACCTGGGATCTCCTAGGAGCCCTTCGCGTGTCTTCCCCGAGTGCCTCCCACTGCGGGCTGCCGGGGAAATTCGGGGAGTTGCCTGGAATTGCAGGTAGCATCTAGTGCCTCTTCCTGGACAGGGGAGGTAATTAGCGGACTTCCCCCTCCTAGGGAACACCTGTGACACCAGGCAGCTGCGTGGTGATCGGCCCCAAACCTCCCCAACACAGTCAGCCGTGTTCCGGAATTCTGAGTGTGTGGTGGTTCCGTCATCTCTATGCAGCACCTGGGATAACCTAGGAGGCTTTCGCGGGTCTTCCCCGAGTGCCTTACATTGCGGGCTGCCGGGGAAATGCCGGAGTTGTGCTAGAAATGCAGGTAGCATCTAGTGCCTCTCCCTGGACAGGGGAGGTAGTTAGCGGACTTCCCCCTGCCAGTGAACACCTGTGAACACCAGGCAGTTGCGTGGAGGGCGGCCCCAAATCTCCCCCACACAGTCAGCCATGTTCCAGAATTCTGAGTGGTGGGAGATTCCGTCATCTGTCTGCAGAACCCGGGATCTCCTAGGAGTCTTTCGCGTGTCTTCCCCGAGTTCCTCCCAGTGCGGGCTGCCGGGGAAAGGCGGGGGTTGGGCTGGAAATGCAGGTAGCATCTAGTGCCTCCCCCTTGACAGGGGAGGTAATTAGCGGACTTCCCCCTGCCAGGGAACACCTGTGACACCAGGCAGCTGCGTGGAGGGCGGCCCCGATCCTCCACCACACAGTCAGAAGTGTTCCGGAATTCTGAGTTTGGGGAGGTTCCGTCTTCTGTCTGCAGCACCCGGGATCACCTCGGAGACCTTCGCGTGTCTTCCCCGAGTGCCTCCCAGTGCGGGCTGACGGGGAAAAGCGGGGTTTGTGCTGGAAATGCAGGTAGAATCTAGTGACTCTCCCTGGACTCGGGAGGTAATTAGCGGAATTCCCCCTGCCAGAGAACACCTGTGACACCAGGCAGCTGCGTGGAGGGCGGCCCCAAAATTCCCTCACACAGTCAGACGTTTTCCGGAATTCTGAATGTGGGGAGGTTCCGTCATCTCTCTGCAGCACCCGGGATAACCTAGGAGCCCTTCGCCTGTCTTCCCCGAGTGCCTTCCAGTGCGGGCTGCCGGGGAAAACCGGGGGTTGGGCTGGAAATGCAGGTAGCATCTAGTGCCTCCCCCTGGACATGGGAGGTAATTAGCGGAATTCCCCCTGCCAGGGAACACCTGTTACACCAGGCAGCTGCGTGGAGGTCGGCCCAAAATTTCCCACACACAGTCAGCGGGTTTCCGGATTTCTTAATGTGGGAAGTTCCGTCATCTCTATGCAGCACCCGGGATAAACTAGGAGACCTTCGCGTGTCTTCCCAGAGTGCCTCCCAGTGCGGGCATGCGGGGAAATGCGGGTTTTGGGCTGGAAATGCAGGTAGCATCTAGTGACTCGCCCTGGACTCGGGAGGTAATTAGCGGAATTCCCCCTGCCAGGGAACACCTGTGACAACAGGCAGCTGCGTGGAGGGCGGCCCCAAAGCTCCCCCACACAGTCAGCCATTTTCCGGAATTCTGCATGTGGGGAGGTTCCGTCATCTCTATGCAGCACCCGGGATAACCTAGGAGCCCTTCGCGTGTCTTCCCCGAGTGCCTCCCAGTGCGGGCTTGCGGGGAAAAGAGAGGTTTGGGCTGTAAATGCAGGTAGCATCTAGAGTCTCCCCCTGGAGAGGAGAAGTAATTAGCGGAATTCCCCCTGTCAGGGAACACCTGTGAAAATGGGCAGCTGCGTGGAGGGCGGCCCCAAAGTTCCCTCACACAGTCAGACGTTTTCCGGAATTCTGAATGTGGGGAGGTTCCGTCATCTCTATGCACCACCCGGTATAACCTAGGAGCCCTTCGCTTGTCTTCCCCGAGTGCCTCCCATTGCGGGTTGCCGGGGAAAGCCGGGGGTTAGGCTGGAAATGCAGGTAGCATCTAGTGCCTCCCCCTGGACTGGAGAGGTAATTAGCGGACTTCCCCCTGCCAGGGAACACCTGTGACACCAGGCAGCTGCGTGGAGGGTGGCCCCAAATTTCCCTCACACAGTCAGCCGTTTTCCGGAATTCTGAGTTTTGGGAGGTTCCGTCATCTATCTGCAGCACCCGGGATCACCTAGGAGCCCTTTGCTTGTCTTCCTCGAGTGCCTCCCGGTGCGGGCTGCTGGGGAATGAGTGGGTTGGGCTGGAAATGCTGGTAACATCTAGTGCCTCCCCCTGGAAAGAGAGGAAATTAGCGGACTTCCCCCTGCCAGGGAACACCTGTGACACCACGCATCTGCGTGGATGGTGGCCCGGAACCTCCACCACACATTCAGCAGTGTTCCGGAATTCTGAGTTTGGGGAGGTTCCGTCTTCTGTCTGCAGCACCCGGGATCACCTAGGAGCCCTTTGCTTGTCTTCCTCGAGTGCCGCCCTGTGCGGGCTGCTGGGGAATGAGTGGGTTGGGCTGGAAATGCTGGTAACATCTAGTGCCTCCCCCTGGAAAGAGAGGAAATTAGCGGAATTCCCCCTGCCAGGGAACACCTGTGACACCACGCATCTGCGTGGAGGGCGGCCCCAAAGTTCCCTCAGACAGTCAGCCGTTTTCCGGAATTCTGAATGTGGGGAGGTTCCGTCATTTCTATGCAGCACCCGGGATAACCTAGGAGCCCTTCGCGTGTCTTCCCCGAGTGCCTCCCAGTGCGGGCTGCCGGGGAAACCCGGGGGTTGGGCTGGAAATGCAGGTAGCATCTAGTGCCTCCCCCTGGACAGGGGAGGTTATTAGCGGAATTACCCCTGCCAGGGAACACCTGTGACAACAGGCAGCTGCGTGGATGGTAGCCCGGAAGCTCCACCACAAATTTAGCATTGTTACGGAATTCTGAGTGTTGGGAGGATCCGTCATCTGTCTGCAGCACCCGGGATCAAATAAGAGTCTTTCGCGTGTCTTCCCCGATTCCCTCCCTGTGCGGGCTGCGGGGAATTGCGGGAGTTGGGCTGGAAATGCAGGTAGCATCTAGTGCCTCCCCCTGGACTCGGAGGTAATTAGCGGACTTCACCCTGCCAGGGAACACCTGTGACACCAGGCAGCTGCGTGGAGGGCGGCCCCAAACTTCCCCCACACAGTCAGCCGTGATCCAGAATTCTGAGTGTGGGGAGGTTCCGTCTTCTGTCTGCAGCACCTGGGATCTCCTAGGAGCCCTTCGCGTATCTTCCCCGAGGCCCTCCCGTTGCGGGCTGCAGGGGAATGAGGAGGTTGGCCTGGAAATGCAGGTAGCATCTAGTGCCTCCCCCTGGACAGGGGAGGTAATTAGCGGACTTCCCCCTGCCAGGGAACACCTGTGACACCAGGCAGCTGCGTGGATGGTGGCCCGGAACCTCCACCACACATTCAGCAGTGTTCCGGAATTCTGAGTTTGGGGAGGTTCCGTCTTCTGTCTGCAGCACCCGGGATCCCCTAGGAGCCATTCGCGTGTCTTCCCCGAGTACCTCCCAGTGCGGTGTGCCGGGGAAAGGCGGGGGTTGTGCTGGAAATGCAGGTAGCATCTAGTGCCTCTCCCTGGACAGGGGAGGTAATTAGCGGACTTCCGCTCCCAGGGAACACCTGTGACAACAGGCAGCTGCGTGGAGTTCGGCCCCAATTCTCCCCCACACTGTCAGGCGTGTTCCGGAATTCTGAATGTGTGGTGGTTCCGTCTTCTCTATGCAGCACCCGGGATAACCAAGGAGCCCTTCGCGTGTCTTCCCCGAGGGCCTTACATTGCGAGCTGCCGGAGAAATGCGGGAATTGTGCTAGAAATGCAGGTAGCATCTAGTGCTTCCCCCTGGACAGGGGAGGTAATTAGCGGAATTCCCCCTGCCAGGGAACACCTGTGACACCAGGCAGCTGCGTGGAGGGCGGCCCCAAACCTAACCCACACAATCAGCCGTGTTCCGGAATTCTGAGTGTGTGGAGGTTCCGTCTTCTGTCTGCAGCACCCGGGATCTCCTAGGAGCACTTCGCGTGTCTTCACCGAGTACCTCCCAGTGCGGGCTGACGGGCAAAAGCGGGGTTTGTGCTGGAAATGCAGGTAGCATCTAGTGACTCTCCCTGATCTCGGGAGGTAATTTGCGGAATTCCCCCTGCCAGAGAACACCTGTGACACCAGGCAGCTGCGTGGAGGGCGGCCCCAAAGTTCCCTCACACAGTCAGACGTTTTCCGGAATTCTGAATGTGGGAAGTTCCGTCATCTCTATTCAGCACCCGGGATAAACTTGGAGAAATTCGCGTGTCTTCCCCGAGTGCCTTCCAGTGCGGGCTTGCGGGGAAATGCGGGGTTTGGGCTGGAAATGCAGGTAGCATCTAGTGACTCCCCCTGGACTCGGGAGGTAATTAGCGGAATTCCCCCTGCCAGGGAACACCTGTGACACCAGGCAGCTGCGTGGAGGGAGGCCCCAAACCTACCCCACACAGTCAGCCATGTTCCGGAATTCTGAGTGTTGGGAGATTCCGTCTTCTGTCTGCAGCACCCGGGATCTCTTAGGAGCCCTTCGCGTGTTTTCCCCGAGTGTCTCCCAGTGCGGGCTGGCGGGGAAAAGAGAGGTTTGGCCTGTAAATGCAGGTGGCATCTAGTGACTCCCTCTGGACTCGGGAGGTAATTAGCGGACTTCCCCCTGCCAGGGAACACCTGTGACACCAGGCAGCTGCGTGGAGGGAGGCCCCAAACCTACCCCACACAGTCAGCCATGTTCCGGAATTCTGAGTGTGGGGAGGTTCCATATTCTGTCTGCAGCACCCGGGATCGCCTAGGAGCCCTTCGCGTGTCTTCCCCGAGTCCCTCCCAGTGCGGGCTGCCGGGGAAAGGCGGGGGTTGGGCTGGAAATGCTGGTAGCATCTAGTGCCTCCCCCTGGACTCGGGAGGTAATTAGTGGACTTCCCCCTGCCAGGGAACACCTGTGAAACCAAGCAGCTGCTTGGAGGTCTGCCCCAATCTTCCCCCACACAGTCAGCCGTGTTCCGGTATTCTGAGTGTGGGTAGGTTCCGTCTTCTGTCTGCAGCACCCGGGATCTCTTAGGAGCCCTTCGCGTATCTTCCCCAAGGCCCTCCCGTTGCGGGCTGCAGGGGAATGAGGGGGTTGGGTTGTAAATGCAGGTAGCATCCAGTGCCTCCCCCTGGACAGGGGTTTAAATTAACGGACTTCCACCTGCCAGGGAACACCTGTGACACCAGGCAGCTGCGTGGATGGTGGCCCGGAACATACACCACACATTCAGCAGTGTTACGGAATTCTGAGTGTTGGGAGGTTCCGTAATCTGTCTGCAGCACCCTGGATCCCCTAGGAGCCCTTCGCGTGTCTTCCCCGAGTGCCTCCCAGTGCGGGCTGGCGGGGAAATGCGTGGTTTGGGCTGGAAATTTACGTAGCATCTAGTGACTCCCCCTGGACTCGGGAGGTAATTGGCGGAATTCCCCCGGCCAGGGAACACCTGTGACACCAGGCAGCTGCGTGGAGGGAGGCCCCAATGTTCCCTCACACAGTCAGCCGTATTCCGGAATTCTGAATGTGGGGAGGTTCCGTCATCTCTATGCAGCACCCGGGATAACCTAGGTGCCCTTCGCGTGTCTTCCCCGAGTGCCTCCCAGTGCGGGCTGGCCGGGAAAGGCGGGGTTTGGGCTGGAAATGCAGGTAGCATCTAGTGCCTCCCCCTGAACAGGGGAGGTAATTAGCGGACTTCCCCCTGCCAGGGAACACCTGTGACACCAGGCAGCTGCGTGGAGGGCGGCCCAAAACCTCCCCCACAAAGTCAGCCGTGTTCTGGAATTCTGAGTGTGGGGAGGTTCCGTCTTCTGCCTGCAGCAACCGGGATCTCCTAGGACCCCTTCGCGTGTCTCCCCCGAGTGCCTCCCGGTGCGGGCTGCAGGGGAATGAGGGTGTTGGGCTGGAAATGGAAGTAGCATCTAGGGCCTCCACCTGGACAGGGGAGGTAATTAGCGGACTTCCCCCTGCCAGGAAACACCTGTGACACCACGCAGCTGCGTGGAGGGCGGCCCCAATCTTCCACCACACACTAAGCCGTGTTCCGGAATTCTGAGTTTTGGGAGGTTCCGTCATCTGTCTGCAGCACCCGGGATCTCCTAGTAGCCCTTTGCGTGTCTTCCCCGAGTGCCTCACAGTGCGGGCAGCCGGGGAAAGCCGGGGTTTGGGCTGGAAATGCAGGTAGCATCTAGTGCCTCTCCCTGGACAGGAGAGGTAATTAGCGGACTTCACCCTGCCATTGAACACCTGTGACACCAGGCACCTGCGTGGAGGGCGGCCCCAAAATTCCCTCACACAGTCAGCCGTTTTCAGGAATTCTGAATGTGGGGATGTTCCGTCATCTCTATGCAGCACCCGGGATAACCTAGGAGCCCTTCACGTGTCTTCCCCGAGTGCCTCCCGGTAAGTGCTTCAGGGGAAAGGCGGGGGTTGGCCTGGAAATGCAGGTAGCATCTAGTGCCTCCCCCTGGACAGGGGAGGTAATTAGCGGACTTCCCCCTGCCAGGGAACACTTGTGACACCAGGCAGCTGCGTGAAAGGCGGCCAGAACCTCCACCACACAGTCAAAAGTGTTCCGGAATTCTGAGTTTGGGGAGGTTCCGTCTTCTGTCTGCAGCACCCGGGATCTCCTAGGAGCCCTTAGCGTGTCTTCCCCGAGTGCCTCCCGGTGCGGGCTGCAGGGGAATGAGGGGGTTGGCCTGGAAATGGAGGTAGCATCTAGTGCCTCCCCCTGGAAAGGGGAGGTAATTAGCGGACTTCCCCCTTCCAGGGAACACCTGTGACACCAGGCAGCTGCGTGGAGGGCGGCCCCTAAACTCCACCACACAGTCAGAAGTGTTCCGGAATTCTGAGTTTGGGGAGGTCCGTCTTCTGTCTGCAGCACCCGGGATCACCTAGGAGACATTCGCGATTCTTCCCCGAGTGCCTCCCAGTGCGGGCTGGTGGGGAAATGCGGGGTTTGGGCTGGAAATGCAGGTAGCATCTAGTCACTCCCCCTGGACTCGGGAGGTAATTAGCGGAATTCCCCCTGCCAGGGAACACCTGTGACACCAGGCAGCTGTGTGGAGGGCGGCTCCAAAGCTCCCCAACACAGTCAGCCGTTTTCCGGAATGCTGAATGTGGGGAGGTTCCGTCAACTCTATGCAGCACCCGGGATAACCTAGGAGCCCTTCGCGTGTCTTCCCCGAGTGCCTCACACTGCGGGCTGACGGGTAAGCCGGGGGTTGGGCTGGAAATGCAGGTAGCATCTAGTGACTCCCCCTGGAGGGGAGAAGTAATTAGCGGAATTCCCCCTGCCAGGGAACACCTGTGACACCAGGCAGCTTCGTGGATGGTGGCCCCAAACTTCCACCACACACTCAGCCATGTTCCGGAATTCTGAGTTTTCGGAGGTTCCGTCATTTGTCTGCAACACCCGGGATCTCCTAGGAGCCCTTTGCGTGTCTTCCCGGAGTGCCTCCCGGTGCGGGCTTCTGGGGAATGAGTGGGTTGGGCTGGAAATGCTGGTAACATCTACTGCCTCCCCCTGGACAGGGGAGGTAATTAGCGGACTTTCCCCTGCCAGGGAACACCTGTGACAACAGGCAGCTGCGTGGATCGTAGCCCGGAAGCTCCACCACAAATTTAGCATTGTTACGGAATTCTGAGTGTTGGGAGGATCCGTCATCTGTCTGCAGCACCTGGGATCTCCTAGGATCCCTTCGCGTGTCTTCCCCGAGTGCCTCCCACTGCGGGCTGCCGGGGAAATGCGGGGAGTTGGCTGGAATTGCAGGTAGCATCTAGTGCCTCTTCCTGGACAGGGGAGGTAATTAGCGGACTTCCCCCTCCTAGGGAACACCTGTGACACCAGGCAGCTGCGTGGAGGGCGGCCCCAAAATTCCCTCACACCGTCAGACGTTTTCCGGAATTCTGAATGTGGGGAGGTTCCGTCATCTGTCTGCAGCACCCGGGATAACCTAGGAGCCCTTCGCCTGTCTCCCCGAGTGCCTTCCAGTGCGGGCTGCCGGGGAAAACCGGGGGTTGGGCTGGAAATGCAGGTAGCATCTAGTGCCTCCCCCTGGACAGGGGAGGTAATTAGCGGACTTCCCCCTGCCAGGGAACACCTGTTACACCTGGCAGCTGCGTGGAGGTCGGCCCAAAATTTCCCACACACAGTCAGCGGTTTTCCGGATTTCTGAATGTGGGAAGTTCCGTCATCTCTATGCAGCACCCGGGATAAACTAGGAGACCTTCGCGTGTCTTCCCAGAGTGCCTCCCAGTGCGGGCTTGCGGGGAAATGCGGGTTTTGGGCTGGAAATGCAGGTAGCATCTAGTGACTCGCCCTGGACTCGGGAGGTAATTAGCGGAATTCCCCCTGCCAGGGAACACCTGTGACAACAGGCAGCTGCGTGGTGGGCGGCCCCAAAGCTCCCCCACACAGTCAGCAATTTTCCGGAATTCTGAATGTGGGGAGGTTCCGTCATCTCTATGCAGCACCCGGGATAACCTAGGAGCCCTTCGCGTGTCTTCCCCGAGTGCCTCCCAGTGCGGGCTTGCGGGGAAAAGAGAGGTTTGGGCTGTAAATGCAGGTAGCATCTAGAGTCTCCCCCTGGAGAGGAGAAGTAATTAGCGGAATTCCCCCTGTCAGGGAACACCTGTGAAAATGGGCAGCTGCGTGGAGGGCGGCCCCAAAGTTCCCTCACACAGTCAGACGTTTTCCGGAATTCTGAATGTGGGGAGGTTCCGTCATCTCTATGCACCACCCGGTATAACCTAGGAGCCCTTCGCTTGTCTTCCCCGAGTGCCTCCCATTGCGGGTTGCCGGGGAAAGCCGGGGGTTAGGCTGGAAATGCAGGTAGCATCTAGTGCCTCCCCCTGGACTGGAGAGGTAATTAGCGGACTTCCCCCTGCCAGGGAACACCTGTGACACCAGGCAGCTGCGTGGAGGGTGGCCCCAAATTTCCCTCACACAGTCAGCCGTTTTCCAGAATTCTGAGTTTTGGGAGGTTCCGTCATCTATCTGCAGCACCCGGGATCACCTAGGAGCCCTTTGCTTGTCTTCCTCGAGTGCCTCCCGGTGCGGGCTGCTGGGGAATGAGTGGGTTGGGCTGGAAATGCTGGTAACATCTAGTGCCTCCCCCTGGAAAGAGAGGAAATTAGCGGACTTCCCCCTGCCAGGGAACACCTGTGACACCACTCATCTGCGTGGAGGGCGGCCCCAAAATTCCCTCAGACAGTCAGCCGTTTTCCGGAATTCTGAATGTGGGGAGGTTCCGTCATTTCTATGCAGCACCCGGGATAACCTAGGAGCCCTTCGCGTGTCTTCCCCGAGTGCCTCCCAGTGCGGGCTGTCGGGGAAACCCGGGGGTTGGGCTGGAAATGCAGGTAGCATCTAGTGCCTCCCCCTGGACAGGGGAGGTTATTAGCGGAATTCCCCCTGCCAGGGACACCTGTGACAACAGGCAGCTGCGTGGATGGTAGCCCGGAAGCTCCACCACAAATTTAGCATTGTTACGGAATTCTGAGTGTTGGGAGGATCCGTCATCTGTCTGCAGCACCCGGGATCAAATAAGAGTCTTTCGCGTGTCTTCCCCGATTCCCTCCCTGTGCGAGCTGCGGGGAATTGCGGGAGTTGGGCTGGAAATGCAGGTAGCATCTAGTGCCTCCCCCTGGACTCGGAGGTAATTAGCGGACTTCACCCTGCCAGGGAACACCTGTGACACCAGGCAGCTGCGTGGAGGGCGGCCCCAAACTTCCCCCACACAGTCAGCCGTGATCCAGAATTCTGAGTGTGGGGAGGTTCCGTCTTCTGTCTGCAGCACCCGGGATCTCTTAGGAGCCCTTCGCGTGTTTTCCCCGAGTGTCCTCCCAGTGCGGGCTGGCGGGGAAAAGAGAGGTTTGGCCTGTAAATGCAGGTGGCATCTAGTGACTCCCTCTGGATTCGGGAGGTAATTAGTGGACTTCCCCCTGCCAGGGAACACCTGTGAAACCAAGCAGCTGCGTGGAGGTCTGCCCCAATCTTCCCCCACACAGTCAGCCGTGTTCCGGTATTCTGAGTGTGGGTAGGTTCCGTCTTCTGTCTGCAGCACCCGGGATCTCTTAGGAGCCCTTCGCGTATCTTCCCCAAGGCCCTCCCGTTGCGGGCTGTAGGGGAATGAGGGGGTTGGGTTGTAAATGCAGGTAGCATCCAGTGCCTCCCCCTGGACAGGGGTTTAAATTAACGGACTTCCACCTGCCAGGGAACACCTGTGACACCAGGCAGCTGCGTGGATGGTGGCCCGGAACCTACACCACACATTCAGCAGTGTTACGGAATTCTGAGTGTTGGGAGGTTCCGTAATCTGTCTGCAGCACCCTGGATCCCCTAGGAGCCCTTCGCGTGTCTTCCCCGAGTGCCTCCCAGTGCGGGCTGGCGGGGAAATGCGTGGTTTGGGCTGGAAATTTACGTAGCATCTAGTGACTCCCCCTGGACTCGGGAGGTAATTGGCGGAATTCCCCCGGCCAGGGAACACCTGTGACACCAGGCAGCTGCGTGGAGGGAGGCCCCAATGTTCCCTCACACAGTCAGCCGTATTCCGGAATTCTGAATGTGGGGAGGTTCCGTCATCTCTATGCAGCACCCGGGATAACCTAGGTGCCCTTCGCGTGTCTTCCCCGAGTGCCTCCCAGTGCGGGCTGGCCGGGAAAGGCGGGGTTTGGGCTGGAAATGCAGGTAGCATCTAGTGCCTCCCCCTGAACAGGGGAGGTAATTAGCGGACTTCCCCCTGCCAGGGAACACCTGTGACACCAGGCAGCTGCGTGGAGGGCGGCCCCAAACCTCCCCCACACAGTCAGCCGTGTTCTGGAATTCTGAGTGTGGGGAGGTTCCGTCTTCTGCCTGCAGCAACCGGGATCTCCTAGGAGCCCTTCGCGTGTCTCCCCCGAGTGCCTCCCGGTGCGGGCTGCCGGGGAAATGTGGGGGTTGGGCTGGAAAGTCAGGTAGCATCTAGTGCCTCCCCCTGGACAGGGGAGGTAATTAGCGGACTTCCCCCTGCCAGGGAACACCTGTGACACCAGGCAGCTGCGTGGAAGGCGGCCCCGAACTTCCACCACACAGTCAGTAGTGTTCCGGAATTCTGAGTGTGGGGAGGTTCCGTCTTCTGTCTGCAGCACCCGGGATCGCCTAGGACCCCTTCGCGTGTCTCCCCCGAGTGCCTCCCGGTGCGGGCTGCAGGGGAATGAGGGTGTTGGGCTGGAAATGGAAGTAGCATCTAGGGCCTCCACCTGGACAGGGGAGGTAATTAGCGGACTTCCCCCTGCCAGGAAACACCTGTGACACCACGCAGCTGCGTGGAGGGCGGCCCCAATCTTCCACCACACACTAAGCCGTGTTCCAGAATTCTGAGTTTTGGGAGGTTCCGTCATCTGTCTGCAGCACCCGGGATCTCCTAGTAACCTTTTGCGTGTCTTCCCCGAGTGCCTCACAGTGCGGGCAGCCGGGGAAAGCCGGGGGTTGGGCTGGAAATGCAGGTAGCATCTAGTGCCTCCCCCTGGACAGGAGAGGTAATTAGCGGAATTCCCCCTGCCATTGAACACCTGTGACACCAGGCACCTGCGTGGAGGGCGGCCCCAAAATTCCCTCACACAGTCAGCCGTTTTCAGGAATTCTGAATGTGGGGATGTTCCGTCATCTCTATGCAGCACCCGGGATAACCTAGGAGCCCTTCACGTGTCTTCCCCGAGTGCCTCCCGGTAAGTGCTGCAGGGGAAAGGGGGGGGTTGGCCTGGAAATGCAGGTAGAATCTAGTGCCTCCCCCTGGACTCGGAGGTAATTAGCGGACTTCACCCTGCCAGGGAACACCTGTGACACCAGGCAGCTGCGTGGAGGGCGGCCCCAAACTTCCCCCACACAGTCAGCCGTGATCCAGAATTCTGAGTGTGGGGAGGTTCCGTCTTCTGTCTGCAGCACCTGGGATCTCCTAGGAGCCCTTCGCGTATCTTCCCCGAGGCCCTCCCGTTGCGGGCTGCAGGGGAATGAGGGGGTTGGCCTGGAAATGCAGGTAGCATCTAGTGCCTCCCCCTGGACAGGGGAGGTAATTAGCGGACTTCCCCCTGCCAGGGAACACCTGTGACACCAGGCAGCTGCGTGGATGGTGGCCCGGAACCTCCACCACACATTCAGCAGTGTTCCGGAATTCTGAGTTTGGGGAGGTTCCGTCTTCTGTCTGCAGCACCCGGGATCCCCTAGGAGCCCTTCGCGTGTCTTCCCCGAGTACCTCCCAGTGCGGGGTGCCGGGGAAAGGCTGGGGATGTGCTGGAAATGCAGGTAGCATCTAGTGCCTCTCCCTGGACAGGGGAGGTAATTAGCGGACTTCCGCTCCCAGGGAACACCTGTGACACCAGGCAGCTGCGTGGAGGGCGGCCCCAAACCTAACCCACACAATCAGCCGTGTTCCGGAATTCTGAGTGTGTGGAGGTTCCGTCTTCTGTCTGCAGCACCCGGGATCTCCTAGGAGCACTTCGCGTGTCTTCACCGAGTACCTCCCAGTGCGGGCTGACGGGCAAAAGCGGGGTTTGTGCTGGAAATGCAGGTAGCATCTAGTGACTCTCCCTGATCTCGGGAGGTAATTAGCGGAATTCCCCCTGCCAGAGAACACCTGTGACACCAGGCAGCTGCGTGGAGGGCGGCCCCAAAGTTCCCTCACACAGTCAGACGTTTTCCGGAATTCTGAAAGTGGGAAGTTCCGTCATCTCTATTCAGCACCCGGGATAAACTTGGAGAAATTCGCGTGTCTTCCCCGAGTGCCTTCCAGTGCGGGCTTGCGGGGAAATGCGGGGTTTGGGCTGGAAATGCAGGTAGCATCTAGTGACTCCCCCTGGACTCGGGAGGTAATTAGCGGAATTCCCCCTGCCAGGGAACACCTGTGACACCAGGCAGCTGCGTGGAGGGAGGCCCCAAACCTACCCCACACAGTCAGCCATGTTCCGGAATTCTGAGTGTTGGGAGATTCCGTCTTCTGTCTGCAGCACCCGGGATCTCTTAGGAGCCCTTCGCGTGTTTTCCCCGAGTGTCTCCAAGTGCGGGCTGGCGGGGAAAAGAGAGGTTTGGCCTGTAAATGCAGGTGGCATCTAGTGACTCCCTCTGGACTCGGGAGGTAATTAGCGGACTTCCCCCTGCCAGGGAACACCTGTGACACCAGGCAGCTGCGTGGATGTTGGCCTCAAACCTCCCACACACAGTCAGCTTTGTTCCGGAATTCTGAGTGTGGGGAGGTTCCATATTCTGTCTGCAGCACCCGGGGTCGCCTAGGAGCCCTTCGCGTGTCTTCCCCGAGTCCCTCCCAGTGCGGGCTGCTGGGGAAAGGCGGGGGTTGGGCTGGAAATGCTGGTAGCATCTAGTGCCTCCCCCTGGACTCGGGAGGTAATTAGTGGACTTCCCCCTGCCAGGGAACACCTGTGAAACCAAGCAGCTGCGTGGAGGTCTGCCCCAATCTTCCCCCACACAGTCAGCCGTGTTCCGGTATTCTGAGTGTGGGTAGGTTCCGTCTTCTCTCTGCAGCACCCGGGATCTCTTAGGAGCCCTTCGCGTATCTTCCCCAAGGCCCTCTCGTTGCGGGCTGCAGGGGAATGAGGGGGTTGGGTTGTAAATGCAGGTAGCATCCAGTGCCTCCCCCTGGACAGGGGTTTAAATTAACGGACTTCCACCTGCCAGGGAACACCTGTGACACCAGGCAGCTGCGTGGATGGTGGCCCGGAACCTACACCACACATTCAGCAGTGTTACGGAATTCTGAGTGTTGGGAGGTTCCGTAATCTGTCTGCAGCACCCTGGATCCCCTAGGAGCCCTTCGCGTGTCTTCCCCGAGTGCCTCCCAGTGCGGGCTGGCGGGGAAATGCGTGGTTTGGGCTGGAAATTTACGTAGCATCTAGTGACTCCCCCTGGACTCGGGAGGTAATTGGCGGAATTCCCCCGGCCAGGGAACACCTGTGACACCAGGCAGCTGCGTGGAGGGAGGCCCCAATGTTCCCTCACACAGTCAGCCGTATTCCGGAATTCTGAATGTGGGGAGGTTCCGTCATCACTATGCAGCACCCGGGATAACCTAGGTGCCCTTCGCGTGTCTTCCCCGAGTGCCTCCCAGTGCGGGCTGGCCGGGAAAGGCGGGGTTTGGGCTGGAAATGCAGGTAGCATCTAGTGCCTCCCCCTGAACAGGGGAGGTAATTAGCGGACTTCCCCCTGCCAGGGAACACCTGTGACACCAGGCAGCTGCGTGGAGGGCGGCCCCAAACCTCCCCCACAAAGTCAGCCGTGTTCTGGAATTCTGAGTGTGGGGAGGTTCCGTCTTCTGCCTGCAGCAACCGGGATCTCCTAGGAGCCCTTCGCGTGTCTCACCCGAGTGCCTCCCGGTGCGGGCTGCCGGGGAAATGTGGGGGTTGGGCTGGAAAGTCAGGTAGCATCTAGTGCCTCCCCCTGGACAGGGGAGGTAATTAGCGGACTTCCCCCTGCCAGGGAACACCTGTGACACCAGGCAGCTGCGTGGAAGGCGGCCCCGAACCTCCACCACACAGTCAGTAGTGTTCCGGAATTCTGAGTGTGGGGAGGTTCCGTCTTCTGTCTGCAGCACCCGGGATCGCCTAGGACCCCTTCGCGTGTCTCCCCCGAGTGCCTCCCGGTGCGGGCTGCAGGGGAATGAGGGTGTTGGGCTGGAAATGGAAGTAGCATCTAGGGCTTCCACCTGGACAGGGGAGGTAATTAGAGGACTTCCCCCTGCCAGGAAACACCTGTGACACCAGGCAGCTGCGTGGAGGGCGGCCCCAATCTTCTACCACACACTAAGCCGTGTTCCGGAATTCTGAGTTTTGGGAGGTTCCGTCATCTGTCTGCAGCACCCGGGATCTCCTAGTAGCCCTTTGCGTGTCTTCCCCGAGTGCCTCACAGTGCGGGCAGCCGGGGAAAGCCGGGGGTTGGGCTGGAAATGCAGGTAGCATCTAGTGCCTCTCCCTGGACAGGAGAGGTAATTAGCGGACTTCCCCCTGCCATTGAACACCTGTGACACCAGGCACCTGCGTGGAGGGCGGCCCCAAAATTCCCTCACACAGTCAGCCGTTTTCAGGAATTCTGAATGTGGGGATGTTCCGTCATCTCTATGCAGCACCCGGGATAACCTAGGAGCACTTCACGTGTCTTCCCCGAGTGCCTCCCGGTAAGTGCTGCAGGGGAAAGGCGGGGGTTGGCCTGGAAATGCAGGTAGCATCTAGTGCCTCCCCCTGGACAGGGGAGGTAATTAGCGGACTTCCCCCTGCCAGGGAACACCTGTGACACCAGGCAGCTGCGTGAAAGCAGCCCGAACCTCCACCACACAGTCAGAAGTGTTCCGGAATTCTGAGTTTGGGGAGGTTCCGTCTTCTGTCTGCAGCACCCGGGATCTCCTAGGAGCCCTTAGCGTGTCTTCCCCGAGTGCCTCCCGGTGCGGGCTGCAGGGGAATGAGGGGGTTGGCCTGGAAATGGAGGTAGCATCTAGTGCCTCCCCCTGGAAAGGGGAGGTAATTAGCGGACTTCCCCCTTCCAGGGAACACCTGTGACACCAGGCAGCTGCGTGGAGGGCGGCCCCTAAACTCCACCACACAGTCAGAAGTGTTCCGGAATTCTGAGTTTGGGGAGGTCCGTCTTCTGTCTGCAGCACCCGGGATCACCTAGGAGACATTCGCGATTTCTTCCCCGAGTGCCTCCCAGTGCGGGCTGGTGGGGAAATGCGGGGTTTGGGCTGGAAATGCAGGTAGCATCTAGTCACTCCCCCTGGACTCGGGAGGTAATTAGCGGAATTCCCCCTGCCAGGGAACACCTGTGACACCAGGCAGCTGTGTGGAGGGCGGCTCCAAAGCTCCCCAACACAGTCAGCCGTTTTCCGGAATGCTGAATGTGGGGAGGTTCCGTCATCTCTATGCAGCACCCGGGATAACCTAGGAGCCCTTCGCGTGTCTTCCCCGAGTGCCTCACACTGCGGGCTGACGGGTAAGCCGGGGGTTGGGCTGGAAATGCAGGTAGCATCTAGTGACTCCCCCTGGAGGGGAGAAGTAATTAGCGGAATTCCCCCTGCCAGGGAACACCTGTGACACCAGGCAGCTTCGTGGATGGTGGCCCCAAACTTCCACCACACACTCAGCCATGTTCCGGAATTCTGAGTTTTCGGAGGTTCCGTCATCTGTCTGCAACACCCGGGATCTCCTAGGAGCCCTTTGCGTGTCTTCCCGGAGTGCCTCCCGGTGCGGGCTTCTGGGGAATGAGTGGGTTGGGCTGGAAATGCTGGTAGCAACTAGTGCCTCCCCCTGGACAGGGGAGGTAATTAGCGGACTTTCCCCTGCCAGGGAACACCTGTGACAACAGGCAGCTGCGTGGATGGTGGCCCGGAAGCTCCACCACAAATTCAGCAGTGTTACGGAATTCTGAGTGTTGGGAGGTTCCGTCATCTGTCTGCAGCACCCGGGATCTCCTAGGAGCCCTTCGCGTGTCTTCCCCGAGTGCCTCCCCGTGCGGGTTGCCGGGGAAAGGCAGGCGTTGGGCTGGAATTGCAGGTAGCATCTAGTGCCTCTCCCTGGACAGGGGAGGTAATTAAAGGACTTCCCCCTGCCAGGGAACACCTGTGACACCAGGCAGCTGCGTGGAGGTGGGCCCCAAACCTCCCCCACACAGTCAGCCGTGTTCCGGAATTCTGAGGGTGTGGTGGTTCCGTCATCTCTATGCAGCACCCGGGATAACCTAGGAGCCCTTCGCATGTCTTCCCCGAGTGCCTTACATTGCCGGCTGCCGGGGAAATGCGGGAGTTGTGCTAGAAATGCAGGTAGCATCTAGTGCCTCCCCCTGGACAGGGGAGGTAATTAGCGGACTTCCCCCTGCCAGGGAACACCTGTGACACCAGGCAGCTGCGTGGAAGGCGGCCCCGAACCTCCACCACACAGTAAGTAGTGTTCCGGAATTCTGAGTGTGTTGAGGTTCCGTCTTCTGTCTGCAGCACCCGGGATCGCCTAGGAGCCCTTCGCGTGTCTTCCCCGAGTGCCTCACGTTGCGGGCTGCCGGGGAATGAGGGGGTTGGGCTGGAAATGCAGGTAGCATCTAGTGCCTCCCCCTGGACGGGAGAGGAAATTAGCGGACTTCCCCCTGCCAGGGAACACCTGTGACACCTGGCAGCTGCGTGGAGGGCGGCCCCAAACTTCCACCACACACTCAGCCATGTTCCGGAATTCTGAGTTTTGGGAGGTTCCGTCATCTGTCTGCAACACCCGGGATCTCCTAGGAGCCCTTTGCGTGTCTTCCCCGAGTGCCTCCCGGTGCAGGCTGCCGGGGAATGAGGGGGTTGGGCTGGAAATGCTGGTAGCATCTAGTGCCTCCCCCTGGACAGGGGAGGTAATTAGCGGACTTCCCCCTGCCAGGGAACACCTGTGACACCAGGCAGCTGCGTAGATGGTGACCTCAAAACTCCCCCACACAGTCAGACGTGTTCCGGAATTCTGAGTGTGGGGAGGTTCCGTAATCTGTCTGCAGCACCCTGGATCCCCTAGGAGCCCTTCGCGTGTCTTCCCCGAGTGCCTCCCAGTGCGGGTTGGCGGGGAAATGCGTGGTTTGGGCTGGAAATTTACGTAGCATCTAGTGACTCCCCCTGGACTCGGGAGGTAATTAGCGGAATTCCCCCTGCCAGGGAACACCTGTGACACCAGGCAGCTGCGTGGAGGGAGGCCCCAAACCTACCCCACACAGTCAGCCATGTTCCGGAATTCTGAGTGTTGGGAGATTCCGTCTTCTGTCTGCAGCACCCGGGATCTCTTAGGAGCCCTTCGCGTGTTTTCCCCGAGTGTCTCCAAGTGCGGGCTGGCGGGGAAAAGAGAGGTTTGGCCTGTAAATGCAGGTGGCATCTAGTGACTCCCTCTGGACTCGGGAGGTAATTAGCGGACTTCCCCCTGCCAGGGAACACCTGTGACACCAGGCAGCTGCGTGGATGTTGGCCTCAAACCTCCCACACACAGTCAGCTTTGTTCCGGAATTCTGAGTGTGGGGAGGTTCCATAATCTGTCTGCAGCACCCGGGATCGCCTAGGAGCCCTTCGCGTGTCTTCCCCGAGTCCCTCCCAGTGCGGGCTGCCGGGGAAAGGCGGGGGTTGGGCTGGAAATGCTGGTAGCATCTAGTGCCTCCCCCTGGACTCGGGAGGTAATTAGTGGACTTCCCCCTGCCAGGGAACACCTGTGAAACCAAGCAGCTGCGTGGAGGTCTGCCCCAATCTTCCCCCACACAGTCAGCCGTGTTCCGGTATTCTGACTGTGGGTAGGTTCCGTCTTCTGTCTGCAGCACCCGGGATCTCTTAGGAGCCCTTCGCGTATCTTCCCCAAGGCCCTCCCGTTGCGGGCTGCAGGGGAATGAGTGGGTTGGGTTGTAAATGCAGGTAGCATCCAGTGCCTCCCCCTGGACAGGGGTTTAAATTAACGGACTTCCACCTGCCAGGGAACACCTGTGACACCAGGCAGCTGCGTGGATGGTGGCCCGGAACCTACACCACACATTCAGCAGTGTTACGGAATTCTGAGTGTTGGGAGGTTCCGTAATCTGTCTGCAGCACCCTGGATCCCCTAGGAGCCCTTCGCGTGTCTTCCCCGAGTGCCTCCCAGTGCGGGCTGGCGGGGAAATGCGTGGTTTGGGCTGGAAATTTACGTAGCATCTAGTGACTCCCCCTGGACTCGGGAGGTAATTGGCGGAATTCCGCCGGCCAGGGAACACCTGTGACACCAGGCAGCTGCGTGGAGGGAGGCCCCAATGTTCCCTCACACAGTCAGCCGTATTCCGGAATTCTGAATGTGGGGAGGTTCCGTCATCACTATGCAGCACCCGGGATAACCTAGGTGCCCTTCGCGTGTCTTCCCCGAGTGCCTCCCAGTGCGGGCTGGCCGGGAAAGGCGGGGTTTGGGCTGGAAATGCAGGTAGCATCTAGTGCCTCCCCCTGAACAGGGGAGGTAATTAGCGGACTTCCCCCTGCCAGGGAACACCTGTGACACCAGGCAGCTGCGTGGAGGGCGGACCCAAACCTCCCCCACAAAGTCAGCCGTGTTCTGGAATTGTGAGTGTGGGGAGGTTCCGTCTTCTGCCTGCAGCAACCGGGATCTCCTAGGAGCCCTTCGCGTGTCTCCCCCGAGTGCCTCCCGGTGCGGGCTGCAGGGGAATGAGGGTGTTGGGCTGGAAATGGAAGTAGCATCTAGGGCCTACACCTGGACAGGGGAGGTAATTAGCGGAATTCCCCCTGCCAGGGAACACCTGTGACACCAGGCAGCTGCGTGGAATTCGGCCCCGAACCTCCACCACACAGTCAGTAGTGTTCCGGAATTCTGAGTGTGGGGTGGTTCCGTCTTCTGTCTGCAGCACCCGGGATCGCCTAGGACCCCTTCGCGTGTCTCCCCCGAGTGCCTCCCGGTGCGGGCTGCAGGGGAATGAGGGTGTTGGGCTGGAAATGGAAGTAGCATCTAGGGCCTCCACCTGGACAGGGGAGGTAATTAGCGGACTTCCCCCTGCCAGGAAACACCTGTGACACCAGGCAGCTGCGTGGAGGGCGGCCCCAATCTTCCACCACACACTAAGCCGTGTTCCGGAATTCTGAGTTTTGGGAGGTTCCGTCATCTGTCTGCAGCACCCGGGATCTCCTAGTAGCCCTTTGCGTGTCTTCCCCGAGTGCCTCACAGTGCGGGCAGCCGGGGAAAACCCGGGGGTTGGGCTGGAAATGCAGGTAGCATCTAGTGCCTCTCCCTGGACAGGAGAGGTAATTAGCGGACTTCCCCCTGCCATTGAACACCTGTGACACCAGGCACCTGCGTGGAGGGCGGCCCCAAAATTCCCTCACACAGTCAGCCGTTTTCAGGAATTCTGAATGTGGGGATGTTCCGTCATCTCTATGCAGCACCCGGGATAACCTAGGAGCCCTTCACGTGTCTTCCCCGAGTGCCTCCCGGTAAGTGCTGCAGGGGAAAGGCGGGGGTTGGCCTGGAAATGCAGGTAGCATCTAGTGCCTCCCCCTGGACAGGGGAGGTAATTAGCGGACTTCCCCCTGCCAGGGAACACCTGTGACACCAGGCAGCTGCGTGAAAGGCGGCCCGAACCTCCACCACACAGTCAGAAGTGTTCCGGAATTCTGAGTTTGGGGAGGTTCCGTCTTCTGTCTGCAGCACCCGGGATCTCCTAGGAGCCCTTAGCGTGTCTTCCCCGAGTGCCTCCCGGTGCGGGCTGCAGGGGAATGAGGGGGTTGGCCTGGAAATGGAGGTAGCATCTAGTGCCTCCCCCAGGAAAGGGGAGGTAATTAGCGGGCTTCCCCCTTCCAGGGAACACCTGTGACACCAGGCAGCTGCGTGGAGGGCGGCCCCTAAACTCCACCACACAGTCAGAAGTGTTCCGGAATTCTGATTTTGGGGAGGTCCGTCTTCTGTCTGCAGCACCCGGGATCACCTAGGAGACATTCGCGATTCTTCCCCGAGTGCCTCCCAGTGCGGGCTGGTGGGGAAATGCGGGGTTTGGGCTGGAAATGCAGGTAGCATCTAGTCACTCCCCCTGGATTCGGGAGGTAATTAGCGGAATTCCCCCTGCCAGGGAACACCTGTGACACCAGGCAGCTGTGTGGAGGGCGGCTCCAAAGCTCCCCAACACAGTCAGCCGTTTTCCGGAATGCTGAATGTGGGGAGGTTCCGTCATCTCTATGCAGCACCCGGGATAACCTAGGAGCCCTTCGCGTGTCTTCCCCGAGTGCCTCACACTGCGGGCTGACTGGGAAGCCGGGGGTTGGGCTGGAAATGCAGGTAGCATCTAGTGACTCCCCCTGGAGGGGAGAAGTAATTAGCGGAATTCCCCCTGCCAGGGAACACCTGTGACACCAGGCAGCTTCGTGGATGGTGGCCCCAAACTTGCACCACACACTCAGCTATGTTCCGGAATTCTGAGTTTTCGGAGGTTCCGTCATCTGTCTGCAACACCCGGGATCTCCTAGGAGCCCTTTGCGTGTCTTCCCGGAGTGCCTCCCGGTGCGGGCTTCTGGGGAATGAGTGGGTTGGGCTGGAAATGCTGGTAGCATCTAGTGCCTCCCCCTGGACAGGGGAGGTAATTAGCGGACTTTCCCCTGCCAGGGAACACCTGTGACAACAGGCAGCTGCGTGGATGGTGGCCCGGAAGCTCCACCACAAATTCAGCAGTGTTACGGAATTCTGAGTGTTGGGAGGTTCCGTCATCTGTCTGCAGCACCCGGGATCTCCTAGGAGCCCTTCGCGTGTCTTCCCCGAGTGCCTCCCCGTGCGGGCTGCCGGGGAAAGGCAGGCGTTGGGCTGGAATTGCAGGTAGCATCTAGTGCCTCTCCCTGGACAGGGGAGGTAATTAGCGGACTTCCCCCTGCCAGGGAACACCTGTGACACCAGGCAGCTGCGTGGAGGTGGGCCCCAAACCTCCCCCACACAGTCAGCCGTGTTCCGGAATTCTGAGGGTGTGGTGGTTCCGTCATCTCTATGCAGCACCCGGGATAACCTAGGAGCCCTTCGCATGTCTTCCCCGAGTGCCTTACATTGCCGGCTGCCGGGGAAATGCGGGAGTTGTGCTAGAAATGCAGGTAGAATCTAGTGCCTCCCCCTGGACAGGGGAGGTAATTAGCGGACTTCCCCCTGCCAGGGAACACCTGTGACACCAGGCAGCTGCGTGGAAGGCGGCCCCGAACCTCCACCACACAGTCAGTAGTGTTCCGGAATTCTGAGTGTGGGGAGGTTCCGTCTTCTGTCTGCAGCACCCGGGATCGCCTAGGAGCCCTTCGCGTGTCTTCCCCGAGTGCCTCACGTTGCGGGCTGCCGGGGAATGAGGGGGTTGGGCTGGAAATGCTGGTAGCATCTAGTGCCTCCCCCTGGACAGGGGAGGAAATTAGCGGACTTCCCCCTGCCAGGGAACACCTGTGACACCAGGCAGCTGCGTGGAGGGTGGCCCCAAAGCTCCCCAACACAGTCAGCCGTTTTCCGGAATTCTGAATGTGGGGAGGTTCCGTCATCTCTATGCAGCACCCGGGATAACCTACGAGCACTTCGCGTGTCTTCCCCGAGTGCCCCCATTGCGGGCTGCCGGGGAAAGCCGGGGGTTGGGCTGGAAATGCAGGTAGCATCTAGTGCCTCCCCCTGGACGGGAGAGGAAATTAGCGGACTTCCCCCTGCCAGGGAACACCTGTGACACCTGGCAGCTGCGTGGAGGGCGGCCCCAAACTTCCACCACACACTCAGCCATGTTCCGGAATTCTGAGTTTTGGGAGGTTCCGTCATCTGTCTGCAACACCCGGGATCTCCTAGGAGCCCTTTGCGTGTCTTCCCCGAGTGCCTCCCGGTGCAGGCTGCCGGGGAATGAGGGGGTTGGGCTGGAAATGCTGGTAGCATCTAGTGCCTCCCCCTGGACAGGGGAGGTAATTAGCGGACTTCCCCCTGCCAGGGAACACCTGTGACACCAGGCAGCTGCGTAGATGGTGACCTCAAAACTCCCCCACACAGTCAGACGTGTTCCGGAATTCTGAGTGTGGGGAGGTTCCGTCTTCTGTGTGCAGCACCCGGGATCTCCTAAGAGCCTTTCGCGTGTCTTCCCCGAGTCCCTCCCTGTGTGGGCTACCGGGGAATTGCGTGGGTTGGGCTGGAAATGCAGGTAGCATCTATTGCCTCCCCCTGGACAGGGGAGGTAATTAGCGGACTTCCCCCTGCCAGGGAACACCTGTGACAACAGGCAGCTGCGTGGAGGTCGGCCCCAAACCTCCCCCACACAGTCAGCCGTGTTCCGGAATTCTGAGTGTGTGGTGGTTCCGTCATTTCTATGCAGCACCCGGGATAACCTAGGAGCCGTTCGCGTGTCTTCCCCGAATGCCTTACATTGCGGGCTGCCGGGGAAATGCGGGAGTTGTGCTAGAAATGCAGGTAGAATCTAGTGCTTCCACCTGGACAGGGGAGGTATTTAGCGGACTACCCCCTGCAAGGGAACACCTGTGACACCAGGCAGCTGCGTGGAAGGCGGCCCCGTACCTCCACCACACAGTCAGAAGTGTTCCGGAATACTGAGTGTGGGGAGGTTCCGTCTTCTGTCTGCAGCACCCGGGATCGCCTAGGAGCCCTTCGCGTGTCTTCCCCGAGTCCCTCCCAGTGCGGGCTGCCGGGGAAAGGCGGGGGTTGGGCTGGAAATGCAGGTAGCATCTAGTGCCTCCCCCTGGACTCGGGAGGTAATTAGTGGACTTCCCCCTGCCAGGGAACACCTGTGAAACCAAGCAGCTGCGTGGAGGTCTCCCCAATCTTCCCCCACACAGTCAGCCGTGTTCCGGTATTCTGAGTGTGGGTACGTTCCGTCTTCTGTCTGCAGCACCCGGGATCTCTTAGGAGCCCTTCCCGTATCTTCCCAAAGGCCCTCCCGTTGCGGGCTGCAGGGGAATGAGTGGGTTGGGTTGTAAATGCAGGTAGCATCCAGTGCCTCCCCCTGGACAGGGGTTTAAATTAACGGACTTCCACCTGCCAGGGAACACCTGTGACACCAGGCAGCTGCGTGGATGGTGGCCCGGAACCTACACCACACATTCAGCAGTGTTACGGAATTCTGAGTGTTGGGAGGTCCCGTAATCTGTCTGCAGCACCCTGGATCCCCTAGGAGCCCTTCGCGTGTCTTCCCCGAGTGCCTCCCAGTGCGGGCTGGCGGGGAAAAGCGTGGTTTGGCCTGGAAATTTACGTAGCATCTAGTGACTCCCCCTGGACTCGGGAGGTAATTGGCGGAATTCCCCCGGCCAGGGAACACCTGTGACACCAGGCAGCTGCGTGGAGTGAGGCCCCAAAGTTCCCTCACACAGTCAGCCGTTTTCCGGAATTCTGAATGTGGGGAGGTTCCGTCATCTCTATGCAGCACCCGGGATAACCTAGGTGCCCTTCGCGTGTCTTCCCCGAGTGCCTCCCAGTGCGGGCTGGCCGGGAAAGGCGGGGTTTGGGCTGGAAATGCAGGTAGCATCTAGTGCCTCCCCCTGAACAGGGGAGGTAATTAGCGGACTTCCCCCTGCCAGGGAACACCTGTGACACCAGGCAGCTGCGTGGAGGGCGGCCCCAAACCTCCCCAACACAGTCAGCCGTGTTCTGGAATTCTGAGTGTGGGGAGGTTCCGTCTTCTGCCTGCAGCAACCGGGATCTCCTAGGAGCCCTTCGCGTGTCTCCCCCGAGTGCCTCCCGGTGCGGGCTGCCGGGGAAATGTGGGGGTTGGGCTGGAAAGGCAGGTAGCATCTAGTGTCTCCCCCTGGACAGGGGAGGTAATTAGCGGACTTCCCCCTGCCAGGGAACACGTGTGACACCAAGCAGCTGCGTTGAGGTCGGCCCCAAACCTCCCCCACACCGTCAGCCGTGTTCCGGAATTCTGAGTGTGGGGAGGTCCCGTCATCTGTCTGCAGCACCCGGGATCTCCTAGGAGCCCTTCACGTGTCTTCCCCGAGTGCCTCCCAGTGCGGTCTGGCGGGGAAATGCGGGGGTTGGGCTGGAATTGCAGGTAGCATCTAGTGCCTCTCCCTGGACAGGGGAGGTATTTAGCGGACATCCCCCTGCCAAGGGAACACCTGTGACACCAGGCAGCTGCGTGGAGGTCGGCCCCAAACCTCCCCCACACAGTCAGCCGTGTTCCGGAATTCTGAGTGTGTGGTGGTTCCGTCATCTCTATGCAGCACCCGGGATAACCTAGGAGCCCTTCGCATGTCTTCCCCGAGTGCCTTACATTGCGGGCTGCCTGGGAAATGCGGGAGTTGTGCTAGAAATGCAGGTAGAATCTAGTGCCTCCCCCTGGACAGGGGAGGTAATTAGCGGACTTCCCCCTGCCAGGGAACACCTGTGACACCAGGCAGCTGCGTGGAAGGCGGCCCCGAACCTCCACCACACAGTCAGTAGTGTTCCGGAATTCTGAGTGTGGGGAGGTTCCGTCTTCTGTCTGCAGCACCCGGGATCGCCTAGGAGCCCTTCGCGTGTCTCCCCCGAGTGCCTCCCAGTGCGGGCTGCAGGGGAATGAGGGTGTTGGGCTGGAAATGGAAGTAGCATCTAGGGCCTCCACCTGGACAGGGGAGGTAATTAGCGGACTTCCCCCTGCCAGGAAACACCTGTGACACCAGGCAGCTGCGTGGAGGGCGGCCCCAATCTTCCACCACACACTAAGCCGTGTTCCGGAATTCTGAGTTTTGGGAGGTTCCGTCATCTGTCTGCAGCACCCGGGATCTCCTAGTAGCCCTTTGCGTGTCTTCCCCGAGTGCCTCACAGTGCGGGCAGCCGGGGAAAGCCGGGGGTTGGGCTGGAAATGCAGGTAGCATCTAGTGCCTCTCCCTGGACAGGAGAGGTAATTAGCGGACTTCCCCCTGCCATTGAACACCTGTGATACCAGGCACCTTCGTGGAGGGCGGCCCCAAAATTCCCTCACACAGTCAGCCGTTTTCAGGAATTCTGAATGTGGGGATGTGCCGTCATCTCTATGCAGCACCCGGGATAACCTAGGAGCCCTTCACGTGTCTTCCCCGAGTGCCTCCCGGTAAGTGCTTCAGGGGAAAGGCGGGGGTTGGGCTGGAAATGCAGGTAGCATCTAGTGCCTCCCCCTGGACAGGGGAGGTAATTAGCGGACTTCCCCCTGCCAGGGAACACGTGTGACACCAAGCAGCTGTGTTGAGTTCGGCCCCATACCTCCCCCACACAGTCAGCCGTGTTCCGGAATTCTGAGTGTGGGGAGGTCCCGTCATCTGTCTGCAGCACCCGGGATCTCCTAGGTGCCCTTCGCGTGTCTTCCCCGAGTGCCTCACAGTTCGGGCTGCCGGGGAAAGCCGGGGGTTGGGCTGGAATTGCAGGTAGCATCTAGTGCCTCCCCCTGGAGAGGAGAAGTAATTAGCGGACTTCCCCCTGCCAGGGAACACCTGTGACAACAGGCAGCTGCGTGGATGTTGGCACGGAAGCTCCACCACAAATTCAGCAGTGTTACGGAATTCTGATTGTTGGGAGGTTCCGTCATCTGTCTGCAGCACCCGGGATCTCCTAGGAGCCCTTCGCGAGTCTTCCCCGAGTGCCTCCCCGTGCGGGCTGCCAGGGAAAGGCAGGCGTTTGGCTGGAATTGCAGGTAGCATCTAGTGCCTCTCCCTGGACAGGGGAGGTAATTAGCGGACTTCCCCCTGCCAGGGAACACCTGTGACACCAGGCAGCTGCGTGGAGGTCGGCCCCAAACCTCCCCTACACAGTCAGCCGTGTTCCGGAATTCTGAGTGTGTGGTGGTTCCGTCATCTCTATGCAGCACCCGGGATAACCTAGGAGCCCTTCGCGTGTCTTCCCCGAGTGCCTCCCAGTGCGGGCTGCCGGGGAAATGCGGGGAGTTGGCTGGAATTGCAGGTAGCATCTAGTGCCTCTTCCTGGACAGGGGAGGTAATTAGCGGACTTCCCACTCCTAGGGAACACCTGTGACACCAGGCAGCTGCGTGGATGTCGGCCCCAAACTTCCACCAAACACTCAGCCATGTTCCGGAATTCTGAGTTTTGGGAGGTTCCGTCATCTGTCTGCAGCACCCGGGACCTCCTAGGAGCCCTTTGCGTGTCTTCACCGAGTGCCTCCCGGTGCGGGATGCCGGGGAATGAGTGGGTTGGGCTGGAAATGCTGGTAACATCTAGTGCCTCCCCCTGGACAGGGGAGGTAATTAGCGGACTTTCCCCTGCCAGGGAACACCTGTGACAACAGGCAGCTGCGTGGATCGTAGCCCGGAAGCTCCACCACAAATTTAGCATTGTTACGGAATTCTGAGTGTTGGGAGGATCCGTCATCTGTCTGCAGCACCTGGGATCTCCTAGGAGCCCTTCGCGTGTCTTCCCCGAGTGCCTCCCACTGCGGGCTGCCGGGGAAATGCGGGGAGTTGGCTGGAAATGCAGGTAGCATCTAGTGCCTCTTCCTGGACAGGGGAGGTAATTAGCGGACTTCCCCCTCCTAGGGAACACCTGTGACACCAGGCAGCTGCGTGGTGGTCGGCCCCAAACCTCCCCAACACAGTCAGCCGTGTTCCGGAATTCTGAGTGTGTGGTGGTTCCGTCATCTCTATGCAGCACCTGGGATAACCTAGGAGGCTTTCGCGGGTCTTCCCCGAGTGCCTTACATTGCGGGCTGCCGGGGAAATGCCGGAGTTGTGCTAGAAATGCAGGTAGCATCTAGTGCCTCCCCCTGGACAGGGGAGGTAATTAGCGGACTTCCCCCTGCCAGGGAACACCTGTGACACCAGGCAGCTGCGTGGAAGGCGGCCCCGAACCTCCACCACACAGTCAGTAGTGTTCCGGAATTCTGAGTGTGGGGAGGTTCCGTCTTCTGTCTGCAGCACCCGGGATCGCCTAGGAGCCCTTCGCGTGTCTTCCCCGAGTGCCTCACGTTGCGGGCTGCCGGGGAATGAGGGGGTTGGGCTGGAAATGCTGGTAGCATCTAGTGCTTCCCCCTGGACAGGGGAGGAAATTTGCGGACTTCCCCCTGCCAGGGAACACCTGTGACACCAGGCAGCTGCGTGGAGGGTGGCCCCAAAGCTCCCCAACACAGTCAGCCGTTTTCCGGAATTCTGAATGTGGGGAGGTTCCGTCATCTCTATGCAGCACCCGGGATAACCTACGAGCACTTCGCGTGTCTTCCCCGAGTGCCTCCCATTGCGGGCTCCCGGGGAAAGCCGGGGGTTGGGCTGGAAATGCAGGTAGCATCTAGTGCCTCCCCCTGGACGGGAGAGGAAATTAGCGGACTTCCCCCTGCCAGGGAACACCTGTGACACCAGGCAGCTGCGTGGATGGTGGCCCGGAAGCTCCACCACAAATTCAGCACTGTTACGGAATTCTGAGTGTTGGGAGGTTCCGTCATCTCTATGCAGCACCCGGAATAACCTAGGAGACCTTCGCGTGTCTTCCCCGAGAGCCTCCCAGTGCGGGCTGCCAGGAAAGCCGGGGGTTGTGCTGGAAATTATGGAGGCATCTAGTGCCTCCCCCTGGACTGGAGAGGAAATTAGTGGACTTCCCCCTGCCAGGGAACACCTGTGACACCTGGCAGCTGCGTGGAGGGCGGCCCCAAACTTCCACCACACACTCAGCCATGTTCCGGAATTCTGAGTTTTGGGAGGTTCCGTCATCTGTCTGCAACACCCGGGATTTCCTAGGAGCCCTTTGCGTGTCTTCCCCGAGTGCCTACCGGTGCAGGCTGCCGGGGAATGAGGGGGTTGGGCTGGAAATGCTGGTAGCATCTAGTGCCTCCCCCTGGACAGGGGAGGTAATTAGCGGACTTCCCCCTGCCAGGGAACACTTGTGACACCAGGCAGCTGCGTAGATGGTGACCTCAAAACTCCCCCACACAGTCAGACGTGTTCCGGAATTCTGAGTGTGGGGAGGTTCCGTCTTCTGTGTGCAGCACCCGGGATCTCCTAAGAGCCTTTCGCGTGTCTTCCCCGAGTCCCTCACTGTGTGGGCTGCCGGGGAATTGCGTGGGTTGGGCTGGAAATGCAGGTAGCATCTATTGCCTCCCCCTGGACAGGGGAGGTAATTAGCGGACTTCCCCCTGCCAGGGAACACCTGTGACAACAAGCAGCTGCGTGGAGGTCTCCCCAATCTTCCCCCACACAGTCAGCCGTGTTCCGGTATTCTGAGTGTGGGTAGGTTCCGTCTTCTGTCTGCAGCACCCGGGATCTCTTAGGAGCACTTCCCGTATCTTCCCCAAGGCCCACCCGTTGCGGGCTGCAGGGGAATGAGTGGGTTGGGTTGTAAATGCAGGTAGCATCCAGTGCCTCCCCCTGGACAGGGGTTTAAATTAACGGACTTCCACCTGCCAGGGAACACCTGTGACACCAGGCAGCTGCGTGGATGGTGGCCCGGAACCTACACCACACATTCAGCAGTGTTACGGAATTCTGAGTGTTGGGAGGTTCCGTAATCTGTCTGCAGCACCCTGGATCCCCTAGGAGCCCTTCGCGTGTCTTCCCCGAGTGCCTCCCAGTGCGGGCTGGCGGGGAAAAGCGTGGTTTGGGCTGGAAATTTACGTAGCATCTAGTGACTCCCCCTGGACTCGGGAGGTAATTGGCGGAATTCCCCCGGCCAGGGAACACCTGTGACACCAGGCAGCTGCGTGGAGGGAGGCCCCAAAGTTCCCTCACACAGTCAGCCGTTTTCCGGAATTCTGAATTTGGGGAGGTTCCGTCATCTCTATGCAGCACCCGGGATAACTTAGGTGCCCTTCGCGTGTCTTCCCCGAGTGCCTCCCAGTGCGGGCTGGCCGGGAAAGGCGGGGTTTGGGCTGGAAATGCAGGTAGCATCTAGTGCCTCCCCCTGAACAGGGGAGGTAATTAGCGGACTTCCCCCTGCCAGGGAACACCTGTGACACCAGGCAGCTGCGTGGAGGGCGGCCCCAAACCTCCCCAACACAGTCAGCCGTGTTCTGGAATTCTGAGTGTGGGGAGGTTCCGTCTTCTGCCTGCAGAAACCGGGAACTCCTAGGAGCCTTTCACGTGTCTCCCCCGAGTGCCTCCCGGTGCGGGCTGCCGGGGAAATGTGGGGGTTGGGCTGGAAAGGCAGGTAGCATCTAGTGCCTCCCCCTGGACAGGGGAGGTAATTAGCGGACTTCCCCCTGCCAGGGAACACGTGTGACACCAAGCAGCTGCGTTGAGGTCGGCCCCAAACCTCCCCCACACCGTCAGCCGTGTTCCGGAATTCTGAGTGTGGGGAGGTCCCGTCATCTCTATGCAGCACCCGGGATCTCCTAGGAGCCCTTCACGTGTCTTCCCCGAGTGCCTCCCAGTGCGGTCTGGCGGGGAAATGCGGGGGTTGTGCTGGAATTGCAGGTAGCATCTAGTGCCTCCCCCTGGAGAGGAGAAGTAATTAGCGGACTTCCCCCTACCAGGGAACACCTGTGACAACAGGCAGCTGCGTGGATGGTGGCACGGAAGCTCCACCACAAATTCAGCAGTGTTACGGAATTCTGAGTGTTGGGAGGTTCCGTCATCTGTCTGCAGCAACCGGGATCTCCTAGGAGCCCTTCGCGTGTCTTCCCAGAGTGCCTCCCCGTGCGGGCTGCCGGGGAAAGGCAGGCGTTGGGCTGGAATTGCAGGTAGCATCTAGTGCCTCTCCCTGGACAGGGGAGGTAATTAGCGGACTTCCCCCTGCCAGGAAACACCTGTGACACCAGGCAGCTGCGTGGAGGTCGGCCCCAAACCTCCCCCACACAGTCAGCCGTGTTCCGGAATTCTGAGTGTGTGGTGGTTCCGTCATCTCTATGCAGCACCCGGGATAACCTAATAGCCCTTCGCATGTCTTCCCCGAGTGCCTTACATTGCGGGCTGCCGGGGAAATGCGGGAGTTGTGCTAGAAATGCAGGTAGAATCTAGTGCCTCCCCCTGGACAGGGGAGGTAATTAGCGGACTTCCCCCTGCCAGGAAACACCTGTGACACCAGGCAGCTGCGTGGAGGGCGGCCCCAATCTTCCACCACACACTAAGCCGTGTTCCGGAATTCTGAGTTTTGGGAGGTTCCGTCATCTGTCTGCAGCACCCGGGATCTCCTAGTAGCCCTTTGCGTGTCTTCCCCGAGTGCCTCACAGTGCGGGCAGCCGGGGAAAGCCGGGGGTTGGGCTGGAAATGCAGGTAGCATCTAGTGCCTCTCCCTGGACAGGAGAGGTAATTAGCGGACTTCCCCCTGCCATTGAACACCTGTGATACCAGGCACCTTCGTGGAGGGCGGCCCCAAAATTCCCTCACACAGTCAGCCGTTTTCAGGAATTCTGAATGTGGGGATGTTCCGTCATCTCTATGCAGCACCCGGGATAACCTAGGAGCCCTTCACGTGTCTTCCCCGAGTGCCTCCCGGTAAGTGCTTCAGGGGAAAGGCGGGGGTTGGCCTGGAAATGCAGGTAGCATCTAGTGCCTCCCCCTGGACAGGGGAGGTAATTAGCGGACTTCCCCCTGCCAGGGAACACGTGTGACACCAAGCAGCTGTGTTGTGGTCGGCCCCATACCTCCCCCACACAGTCAGCCGTGTTCCGGAATTCTGAGTGTGGGGAGGTCCCGTCATCTGTCTGCAGCACCCGGGATCTCCTAGGAGCCCTTCGCGTGTCTTCCCCGAGTGCCTCACATTTCGGGCTGCCGGGGAAAGCCGGGGGTTGGGCTGGAATTGCAGGTAGCATCTAGTGCCTCCCCCTGGAGAGGAGAAGTAATTAGCGGACTTCCCCCTGCCAGGGAACACCTGTGACAACAGGCAGCTGCGTGGATGTTGGCACGGAAGCTCCACCACAAATTCAGCAGTGTTACGGAATTCTGATTGTTGGGAGGTTCCGTCATCTGTCTGCAGCACCCGGGATCTCCTAGGAGCCCTTCGCGTGTCTTCCCCGAGTGCCTCCCCGTGCGGGCTGCCGGGGAAAGGCAGGCGTTTGGCTGGAATTGCAGGTAGCATCTAGTGCCTCTCCCTGGACAGGGGAGGTAATTAGCGGACTTCCCCCTGCCAGGGAACACCTGTGACACCAGGCAGCTGCGTGGAGGTCGGCCCCAAACCTCCCCTACACAGTCAGCCGTGTTCCGGAATTCTGAGTGTGTGGTGGTTCCGTGATCTCTATGCAGCACCCGGGATAACCTAGGAGCCCTTCGCGTGTCTTCCCCGAGTGCCTCCCAGTGCGGGCTGCCGGGGAAATGCGGGGAGTTGGCTGGAATTGCAGGTAGCATCTAGTGCCTCTTCCTGGACAGGGGAGGTAATTAGCGGACTTCCCACTCCTAGGGAACACCTGTGACACCAGGCAGCTGCGTGGATGTCGGCCCCAAACTTCCACCAAACACTCAGCCATGTTCCGGAATTCTGAGTTTTGGGAGGTTCCGTCACCTGTCTGCAGCACCCGGGATCTCCTAGGAGCCCTTTGCGTGTCTTCCCCGAGTGCCTCCCGGTGCGGGATGCCGGGGAATGAGTGGGTTGGGCTGGAAATGCTGGTAACATCTAGTGCCTCCCCCTGGACAGGGGAGGTAATTAGCGGACTTTCCCCTGCCAGGGAACACCTGTGACAACAGGCAGCTGCGTGGATCGTAGCCTGGAAGCTCCACCACAAATTTAGCATTGTTACGGAATTCTGAGTGTTGGGAGGATCCGTCATCTGTCTGCAGCACCTGGGATCTCCTAGGAGCCCTTCGCGTGTCTTCCCCGAGTGCCTCCCACTGCGGGCTGCCGGGGAAATGCGGGGAGTTGGCTGGAATTGCAGGTAGCATCTAGTGCCTCTTCCTGGACAGGGGAGGTAATTAGCGGACTTCCCCCTCCTAGGGAACACCTGTGACACCAGGCAGCTGCGTGGTGGTCGGCCCCAAACCTCCCCAACACAGTCAGCCGTGTTCCGGAATTCTGAGTGTGTGGTGTTTCCGTCATCTCTATGCAGCACCTGGGATAACCTAGGAGGCTTTCGCGGGTCTTCCCCGAGTGCCTTACATTGCGGGCTGCCGGGGAAATGCCGGAGTTGTGCTAGAAATGCAGGTAGCATCTAGTGCCTCTCCCTGGACAGGGGAGGTAATTAGCGGACTTCCCCCTGCCAGTGAACACCTGTGAACACCAGGCAGTTGCGTGGAGGGCGGCCCCAAATCTCCCCCACACAGTCAGCCATGTTCCAGAATTCTGAGTGGTGGGAGATTCCGTCATCTGTCTGCAGAACCCGGGATCTCCTAGGAGTCTTTCGCGTGTCTTCCCCGAGTTCCTCCCAGTGCGGGCTGCCGGGGAAAGGCGGGGGTTGGGCTCGAAATGCAGGTAGGATCTGGTGCCTCCCCCTTGACAGGGGAGGTAATTAGCGGACTTCCCCCTGCCAGGGAACACCTGTGACACCAGGCAGCTGCGTGGAGGGCGGCCCCGATCCTCCACCACACAGTCAGAAGTGTTCCGGAATTCTGAGTTTGGGGAGGTTCCGTCTTCTGTCTGCAGCACCCGGGATCACCTCGGAGACCTTCGCGTGTCTTCCCCGAGTGCCTCCCAGTGCGGGCTGACGGGGAAAACCGGGGGTTGGGCTGGAAATGCTGGTAACATCTAGTGCCTCCCCCTGGACAGGGGAGGTAATTAGCGGACTTTCCCCTGCCAGGGAACACCTGTGACAACAGGCAGCTGCGTGGATCGTAGCCTGGAAGCTCCACCACAAATTTAGCATTGTTACGGAATTCTGAGTGTTGGGAGGATCCGTCATCTGTCTGCAGCACCTGGGATCTCCTAGGAGCCCTTCGCGTGTCTTCCCCGAGTGCCTCCCACTGCGGGCTGCCGGGGAAATGCGGGGAGTTGGCTGGAATTGCAGGTAGCATCTAGTGCCTCTTCCTGGACAGGGGAGGTAATTAGCGGACTTCCCCCTCCTAGGGAACACCTGTGACACCAGGCAGCTGCGTGGTGGTCGGCCCCAAACCTCCCCAACACAGTCAGCCGTGTTCCGGAATTCTGAGTGTGTGGTGGTTCCGTCATCTCTATGCAGCACCTGGGATAACCTAGGAGGCTTTCGCGGGTCTTCCCCGAGTGCCTTACATTGCGGGCTGCCGGGGAAATGCCGGAGTTGTGCTAGAAATGCAGGTAGCATCTAGTGCCTCTCCCTGGACAGGGGAGGTAATTAGCGGAATTCCCCCTGCCAGTGAACACCTGTGAACACCAGGCAGTTGCGTGGAGGGCGGCCCCAAATCTCCCCCACACAGTCAGCCATGTTCCAGAATTCTGAGTGGTGGGAGATTCCGTCATCTGTCTGCAGAACCCGGGATCTCCTAGGAGTCTTTCGCGTGTCTTCCCCGAGTTCCTCCCAGTGAGGGCTGCCGGGGAAAGGCGGGGGTTGGGCTGGAAATGCAGGTAGCATCTAGTGCCTCCCCCTTGACAGTTGAGGTAATTAGCGGACTTCCCCCTGCCAGGGAACACCTGTGACACCAGGCAGCTGCGTGGAGGACGGCCCCGATCCTCCACCACACAGTCAGAAGTGTTCCGGAATTCTGAGTTTGGGGAGGTTCCGTCTTCTGTCTGCAGCACCCGGGATCACCTCGGAGACCTTCGCGTGTCTTCCCCGAGTGCCTCCCAGTGCGGGCTGACGGGGAAAACCGGGGGTTGGGCTGGAAATGCTGGTAACATCTAGTGCCTCCCCCTGGACAGGGGAGGTAATTAGCGGACTTTCCCCTGCCAGGGAACACCTGTGACAACAGGCAGCTGCGTGGATCGTAGCCTGGAAGCTCCACCACAAATTTAGCATTGTTACGGAATTCTGAGTGTTGGGAGGATCCGTCATCTGTCTGCAGCACCTGGGATCTCCTAGGAGCCCTTCGCGTGTCTTCCCCGAGTGCCTCCCACTGCGGGCTGCCGGGGAAATGCGGGGAGTTGGCTGGAATAGCAGGTAGCATCTAGTGCCTCTTCCTGGACAGGGGAGGTAATTAGCGGACTTCCCCCTCCTAGGGAACACCTGTGACACCAGGCAGCTGCGTGGTGGTCGGCCCCAAACCTCCCCAACACAGTCAGCCGTGTTCCGGAATTCTGAGTGTGTGGTGGTTCCGTCATCTCTATGCAGCACCTGGGATAACCTAGGAGGCTTTCGCGGGTCTTCCCCGAGTGCCTTACATTGCGGGCTGCCGGGGAAATGCCGGAGTTGTGCTAGAAATGCAGGTAGCATCTAGTGCCTCTCCCTGGACAGGGGAGGTAATTAGCGGACTTCCCCCTGCCAGTGAACACCTGTGAACACCAGGCAGTTGCGTGGAGGGCGGCCCCAAATCTCCCCCACACAGTCAGCCATGTTCCAGAATTCTGAGTGGTGGGAGATTCCGTCATCTGTCTGCAGAACCCGGGATCTCCTAGGAGTCTTTCGCGTGTCTTCCCCGAGTTCCTCCCAGTGCGGGCTGCCGGGGAAAGGCGGGGGTTGGGCTCGAAATGCAGGTAGGATCTGGTGCCTCCCCCTTGACAGGGGAGGTAATTAGCGGACTTCCCCCTGCCAGGGAACACCTGTGACACCAGGCAGCTGCGTGGAGGGCGGCCCCGATCCTCCACCACACAGTCAGAAGTGTTCCGGAATTCTGAGTTTGGGGAGGTTCCGTCTTCTGTCTGCAGCACCCGGGATCACCTCGGAGACCTTCGCGTGTCTTCCCCGAGTGCCTCCCAGTGCGGGCTGACGGGGAAAACCGGGGGTTGGGCTGGAAATGCTGGTAACATCTAGTGCCTCCCCCTGGACAGGGGAGGTAATTAGCGGACTTTCCCCTGCCAGGGAACACCTGTGACAACAGGCAGCTGCGTGGATCGTAGCCTGGAAGCTCCACCACAAATTTAGCATTGTTACGGAATTCTGAGTGTTGGGAGGATCCGTCATCTGTCTGCAGCACCTGGGATCTCCTAGGAGCCCTTCGCGTGTCTTCCCCGAGTGCCTCCCACTGCGGGCTGCCGGGGAAATGCGGGGAGTTGGCTGGAATTGCAGGTAGCATCTAGTGCCTCTTCCTGGACAGGGGAGGTAATTAGCGGACTTCCCCCTCCTAGGGAACACCTGTGACACCAGGCAGCTGCGTGGTGGTCGGCCCCAAACCTCCCCAACACAGTCAGCCGTGTTCCGGAATTCTGAGTGTGTGGTGGTTCCGTCATCTCTATGCAGCACCTGGGATAACCTAGGAGGCTTTCGCGGGTCTTCCCCGAGTGCCTTACATTGCGGGCTGCCGGGGAAATGCCGGAGTTGTGCTAGAAATGCAGGTAGCATCTAGTGCCTCTCCCTGGACAGGGGAGGTAATTAGCGGAATTCCCCCTGCCAGTGAACACCTGTGAACACCAGGCAGTTGCGTGGAGGGCGGCCCCAAATCTCCCCCACACAGTCAGCCATGTTCCAGAATTCTGAGTGGTGGGAGATTCCGTCATCTGTCTGCAGAACCCGGGATCTCCTAGGAGTCTTTCGCGTGTCTTCCCCGAGTTCCTCCCAGTGAGGGCTGCCGGGGAAAGGCGGGGGTTGGGCTGGAAATGCAGGTAGCATCTAGTGCCTCCCCCTTGACAGTTGAGGTAATTAGCGGACTTCCCCCTGCCAGGGAACACCTGTGACACCAGGCAGCTGCGTGGAGGACGGCCCCGATCCTCCACCACACAGTCAGAAGTGTTCCGGAATTCTGAGTTTGGGGAGGTTCCGTCTTCTGTCTGCAGCACCCGGGATCACCTCGGAGACCTTCGCGTGTCTTCCCCGAGTGCCTCCCAGTGCGGGCTGACGGGGAAAACCGGGGGTTGGGCTGGAAATGCTGGTAACATCTAGTGCCTCCCCCTGGACAGGGGAGGTAATTAGCGGACTTTCCCCTGCCAGGGAACACCTGTGACAACAGGCAGCTGCGTGGATCGTAGCCTGGAAGCTCCACCACAAATTTAGCATTGTTACGGAATTCTGAGTGTTGGGAGGATCCGTCATCTGTCTGCAGCACCTGGGATCTCCTAGGAGCCCTTCGCGTGTCTTCCCCGAGTGCCTCCCACTGCGGGCTGCCGGGGAAATGCGGGGAGTTGGCTGGAATAGCAGGTAGCATCTAGTGCCTCTTCCTGGACAGGGGAGGTAATTAGCGGACTTCCCCCTCCTAGGGAACACCTGTGACACCAGGCAGCTGCGTGGTGGTCGGCCCCAAACCTCCCCAACACAGTCAGCCGTGTTCCGGAATTCTGAGTGTGTGGTGGTTCCGTCATCTCTATGCAGCACCTGGGATAACCTAGGAGGCTTTCGCGGGTCTTCCCCGAGTGCCTTACATTGCGGGCTGCCGGGGAAATGCCGGAGTTGTGCTAGAAATGCAGGTAGCATCTAGTGCCTCTCCCTGGACAGGGGAGGTAATTAGCGGACTTCCCCCTGCCAGTGAACACCTGTGAACACCAGGCAGTTGCGTGGAGGGCGGCCCCAAATCTCCCCCACACAGTCAGCCATGTTCCAGAATTCTGAGTGGTGGGAGATTCCGTCATCTGTCTGCAGAACCCGGGATCTCCTAGGAGTCTTTCGCGTGTCTTCCCCGAGTTCCTCCCAGTGAGGGCTGCCGGGGAAAGGCGGGGGTTGGGCTGGAAATGCAGGTAGCATCTAGTGCCTCCCCCTTGACAGTTGAGGTAATTAGCGGACTTCCCCCTGCCAGGGAACACCTGTGACACCAGGCAGCTGCGTGGAGGGCGGCCCCGATCCTCCACCACACAGTCAGAAGTGTTCCGGAATTCTGAGTTTGGGGAGGTTCCGTCTTCTGTCTGCAGCACCCGGGATCACCTCGGAGACCTTCGCGTGTCTTCCCCGAGTGCCTCCCAGTGCGGGCTGACGGGGAAAAGCGGGGTTTGTGCTGGAAATGCAGGTAGCATGTAGTGACTCTCCCTGGACTCGGGAGGTAATTAGCGGAATTCCCCCTGCCAGAGAACACCTGTGACACCAGGCAGCTGCGTGGAGGGCGGCCCCAAAATTCCCTCACACAGTCAGACGTTTTCCGGAATTCTGAATGTGGGGAGGTTCCGTCATCTGTCTGCAGCACCCGGGATAACCTAGGAGCCCTTCGCCTGTCTTCCCTGAGTGCCTTCCAGTGCGGGCTGCCGGGGAAAACCGGGGGTTGGGCTGGAAATGCAGGTAGCATCTAGTGCCTCCCCCTGGACAGGGGAGGTAATTAGCGGACTTCCCCCTGCCAGGGAACACCTGTTACACCAGGCAGCTGCGTGGAGGTCGGCCCAAAATTTCCCACACAGAGTCAGCGGTTTTCCGGATTTCTGAATGTGGGAAGTTCCGTCATCTCTATGCAGCACCCGGGATAAACTAGGAGACCTTCGCGTGTCTTCCCAGAGTGCCTCCCAGTGCGGGCTTGCGGGGAAATTCGGGTTTTGTGCTGGAAATGCAGGTAGCATCTAGTGACTCGCCCTGGATTCGGGAGGTAATTAGCGGAATTCCCCCTGCCAGGGAACACCTGTGACAACAGGCAGCTGCGTGGTGGGCGGCCCCAAAGCTCCCCCACACAGTCAGCCATTTTCCGGAATTCTGAATGTGGGGAGGTTCCGTCATTTTTATGCAGCACCCGAGATAACCTAGGAGCCCTTCGCGTGTCTTCCCCGAGTGCCTCCCAGTGCGGGCTTGCGGGGAAAAGAGAGGTTTGGGCTGTAAATGCAGGTAGCATCTAGAGTCTCCCCCTGGAGAGGAGAAGTAATTAGCGGAATTCCCACCGTCAGGGAACACCTGTGAAAATGGGCAGCTGCGTGGAGGGCGGCCCCAAAGTTCCCTCACACAGTCAGACGTTTTCCGGAATTCTGAATGTGGGGAGGTTCCGTCATCTCTATGCAGCACCCGGTATAACCTAGGAGCCCTTCGCTTGTCTTCCCCGAGTGCCTCCCATTGCGGGTTGCCGGGGAAAGCCGGGGGTTAGGCTGGAAATGCAGGTAGCATCTAGTGCCTCCCCCTGGACAGGAGAGGTAATTAGCGGACTTCCCCCTGCCAGGGAACACCTGTGACACCAGGCAGCTGCGTGGAGGGTGGCCCCAAAGTTCCCTCACACAGTCAGCCGTTTTCCGGAATTCTGAGTTTTGGGAGGTTCCGTCATCTATCTGCAGCACCCGGGATCACCTAGGAGCCCTTTGCTTGTCTTCCTCGAGTGCCTCCCGGTGCGGGCTGCTGGGGAATGAGTGGGTTGGGATGGAAATGCTGGTAACATCTAGTGCCTCCCCCTGGAAAGAGAGGAAATTAGCGGACTTCCCCCTGCCAGGGAACACCTGTGACACCACGCATCTGCGTGGAGGGCGGCCCCAAAGTTCCCTCACACAGTCAGCCGTTTTCCGGAATTCTGAATGTGGGGAGGTTCCGTCATTTCTATGCAGCACCCGGGATAACCTAGGAGCCCTTCGCGTGTCTTCCCCGAGTGCCTCCCAGTGCGGGCTGCCGGGGAAACCCGGGTGTTGGGCTGGAAATGCAGGTAGCATCTAGTGCCTCCCCCTGGACAGGGGAGGTTATTAGCGGAATTCCCCCTGCCAGGGAACACCTGTGACAACAGGCAGCTGCGTGGATGTTAGCCCGGAAGCTCCACCACAAATTTAGCATTGTTACGGAATTCTGAGTGTTGGGAGGATCCGTCATCTGTCTGCAGCACCCGGGATCCCCTAGGAGCCCTTCGCGTGTCTTCCCCGATTACCTCCCAGTGCGGGGTGCCGGGGAAAGGCGGGGGTTGTGCTGGAAATGCAGGTAGCATCTAGTGCCTCTCCCTGGACAGGGGAGGTAATTAGCGGACTTCCGCTCCCAGGGAACACCTGTGACAACAGGCAGCTGCGTGGAGGGCGGCCCCAAACCTAACCCACACAGTCAGCCGTGTTCCGGAATTCTGAATGTGTGGTGGTTCCGTCTTCTCTATGCAGCACCCGGGATAACCTAGGAGCCGTTCGCGTGTCTTCCCCGAGGGCCTTACATTGCGAGCTGCTGGAGAAATGCGGGAATTGTGCTAGAAATGCAGGTAGCATCTAGTGCTTCCCCCTGGACAGGGGAGGTAATTAGCGGACTTCCCCCTGCCAGGGAACACCTGTGACACCAGGCAGCTGCGTGGAGGGCGGCCCCAAACCTAACCCACACAGTCAGCCGTGTTCCGGAATTCTGAGTGTGTGGAGGTTCCGTCTTCTGTCTGCAGCACCCGGGATCTCCTAGGAGCACTTCGGGTGTCTTCACCGAGTACCTCCCAGTGCGGGCTGACGGGCAAAAGCGGGGTTTGTGCTGGAAATGCAGGTAGCATCTAGTGACTCTCCCTGATCTCGGGAGGTAATTAGCGGAATTCCCCCTGCCAGAGAACACCTGTGACACCAGGCAGCTGCGTGGAGGGCGGCCCCAAAGTTCCCTCACACAGTCAGACGTTTTCCGGAATTCTGAATGTGGGAAGTTCCGTCATCTCTATTCAGCACCCGGGATAAACTTGGAGAAATTCTCGTGTCTTCCCCGAGTGCCTTCCAGTGCGGGCTTGCGGGGAAATGCGGGGTTTGGGCTGGAAATGCAGGTAGCATCTAGTGACTCCCCCTGGACTCGGGAGGTAATTAGCGGAATTCCCCATGCCAGGGAACACCTGTGACACCAGGCAGCTGCGTGGAGGGAGGCCCCAAACCTACCCCACACAGTCAGCCATGTTCCGGAATTCTGAGTGTTGGGAGATTCCGTCTTCTGTCTGCAGCACCCGGGATCTCTTAGGAGCCCTTCGCGTGTTTTCCCCGAGTGTCTCCCAGTGCGGGCTGGCGGGGAAAAGAGAGGTTTGGCCTGTAAATGCAGGTGGCATCTAGTGACTCCCTCTGGACTCGGGAGGTAATTAGCGGACTTCCCCCTGCCAGGGAACACCTGTGAAACCAGGCAGCTGCGTGGATGTTGGCCTCAAACCTCCCACACACAGTCAGCCTTGTTCCGGAATTCTGAGTGTGGGGAGGTTCCATATTCTGTCTGCAGCACCCGGGATCGCCTAGGAGCCCTTCGCGTGTCTTCCCCGAGTCCCTCCCAGTGCGGGCTGCCGGGGAAAGGCGGGGGTTGGGCTGGAAATGCTGGTAGCATCTAGTGCCTCCCCCTGGACTCGGGAGGTAATTAGTGGACTTCCCCCTGCCAGGGAACACCTGTGAAACCAAGCAGCTTCGTGGAGGTCTGCCCCAATCTTCCCCCACACAGTCAGCCGTGTTCCGGTATTCTGAGTGTGGGTAGGTTCCGTCTTCTCTCTGCAGCACCCGGGATCTCTTAGGAGCCCTTCGCGTATCTTCCCCAAGGCCCTCCCGTTGCGGGCTGCAGGGGAATGAGGGGGTTGGGTTGTAAATGCAGGTAGCATCCAGTGCCTCCCCCTGGACAGGGGTTTAAATTAACGGACTTCCACCTGCCAGGGAACACCTGTGACACCAGGCAGCTGCGTGGATGGTGGCCCGGAACCTACACCACACATTCAGCAGTGTTACGGAATTCTGAGTGTTGGTAGGTTCCGTAATCTGTCTGCAGCACCCTGGATCCCCTAGGAGCCCTTCGCGTGTCTTCCCCGAGTGCCTCCCAGTGCGGGCTGGCGGGGAAATGCGTGGTTTGGGCTGGAAATTTACGTAGCATCTAGTGACTCCCCCTGGACTCGGGAGGTAATTGGCGGAATTCCCCCGGCCAGGGAACACCTGTGACACCAGGCAGCTGCGTGGAGGGAGGCCCCAATGTTCCCTCACACAGTCAGCCGTATTCCGGAATTCTGAATGTGGGGAGGTTCCGTCATCTCTATGCAGAACCCGGGATAACCTAGGTGCCCTTCGCGTGTCTTCCCCGAGTGCCTCCCAGTGCGGGCTGGCCGGGAAAGGCGGGGTTTGGGCTGGAAATGCAGGTAGCATCTAGTGCCTCCCCCTGAACAGGGGAGGTAATTAGCGGACTTCCCCCTGCCAGGGAACACCTGTGACACCAGGCAGCTGCGTGGAGGGCGGCCCCAAACCTCCCCCACACAGTCAGCCGTGTTCCGGAATTCTGAGTGTGGGGAGGTCCCGTCTTCTGCCTGCAGCAACCGGGATCTCCTAGGAGCCCTTCGCGTGTCTCCCCCGAGTGCCTCCTGGTGCGGGCTGCCGGGGAAATGTGGGGGTTGGGCTGGAAAGGCAGGTAGCATCTAGTGCCTCCCACTGGACAGGGGAGGTAATTAGCGGACTTCCCCCTGCCAGGGAACACGTGTGACACCAAGCAGCTGCGTTGAGGTCGGCCCCAAACCTCCCCCACACCGTCAGCCGTGTTCCGGAATTCTGAGTGTGGGGAGGTCCCGTCATCTGTCTGCAGCACCCGGGATCTCCAAGGAGCCCTTCACGTGTCTTCCCCGAGTGCCTCCCAGTGCGGTCTGGCGGGGAAATGCGGGGGTTGTGCTGGAATTGCAGGTAGCATCTAGTGCCTCCCCCTGGAGAGGAGAAGTAATTAGCGGACTTCCCCCTGCCAGGGAACACCTGTGACAACAGGCAGCTGCGTGGATGGTGGCACGGAAGCTCCACCACAAATTCAGCAGTGTTACGGAATTCTGAGTGTTGGGAGGTTCCGTCATCTGTCTGCAGCACCCGGGATCTCCTAGGAGCCCTTCGCGTGTTTTCCCCGAGTGTCTCCCAGTGCGGGCTGGCGGGGAAAAGAGAGGTTTGGCCTGTAAATGCAGGTGGCATCTAGTGACTCCCTCTGGACTCGGGAGGTAATTAGCGGACTTCCCCCTGCCAGGGAACACCTGTGAAACCAGGCAGCTGCGTGGATGTTGGCCTCAAACCTCCCACACACAGTCAGCCTTGTTCCGGAATTCTGAGTGTGGGGAGGTTCCATATTCTGTCTGCAGCACCCGGGATCGCCTAGGAGCCCTTCGCGTGTCTTCCCCGAGTCCCTCCCAGTGCGGGCTGCCGGGGAAAGGCGGGGGTTGGGCTGGAAATGCTGGTAGCATCTAGTGCCTCCCCCTGGACTCGGGAGGTAATTAGTGGACTTCCCCCTGCCAGGGAACACCTGTGAAACCAAGCAGCTGCGTGGAGGTCTGCCCCAATCTTCCCCCACACAGTCAGCCGTGTTCCGGTATTCTGAGTGTGGGTAGGTTCCGTCTTCTGTCTGCAGCACCCGGGATCTCTTAGGAGCCCTTCGCGTATCTTCCCCAAGGCCCTCCCGTTGCGGGCTGCAGGGGAATGAGGGGGTTGGGTGGTAAATGCAGGTAGCATCCAGTGCCTCCCCCTGGACAGGGGTTTAAATTAACGGACTTCCACCTGCCAGGGAACACCTGTGACACCAGGCAGCTGCGTGGATGGTGGCCCGGAACCTACACCACACATTCAGCAGTGTTACGGAATTCTGAGTGTTGGGAGGTTCCGTAATCTGTCTGCAGCACCCTGGATCCCCTAGGAGCCCTTCGCGTGTCTTCCCCGAGTGCCTCCCAGTGCGGGCTGGCGGGGAAATGCGTGGTTTGGGCTGGAAATTTACGTAGCATCTAGTGACTCCCCCTGGACTCGGGAGGTAATTGGCGGAATTCCCCCGGCCAGGGAACACCTGTGACACCAGGCAGCTGCGTGGAGGGAGGCCCCAATGTTCCCTCACACAGTCAGCCGTATTCCGGAATTCTGAATGTGGGGAGGTTCCGTCATCTCTATGCAGAACCCGGGATAACCTAGGTGCCCTTCGCGTGTCTTCCCCGAGTGCCTCCCAGTGCGGGCTGGCCGGGAAAGGCGGGGTTTGGGCTGGAAATGCAGGTAGCATCTAGTGCCTCCCCCTGAACAGGGGAGGTAATTAGCGGACTTCCCCCTGCCAGGGAACACCTGTGACACCAGGCAGCTGCGTGGAGGGCGGCCCCAAACCTCCCCCACACAGTCAGCCGTGTTCTGGAATTCTGAGTGTGGGGAGGTTCCGTCTTCTGCCTGCAGCAACCGGGATCTCCTAGGAGCCCTTCGCGTGTCTTCCCAGAGTGCCTCCCCGTGCGGGCTGCCGGGGAAAGGCAGGCGTTGGGCTGGAATTGCAGGTAGCATCTAGTGCCTCTCCCTGGACAGGGGAGGTAATTAGCGGACTTCCCCCTGCCAAGAAACACCTGTGACACCAGGCAGCTGCGTGGAGGTCGGCCCCAAACCTCCCCCACACAGTCAGACGTGTTCCGGAATTCTGAGTGTGTGGTGGTTCCGTCATCTCTATGCAGCACCCGGGATAACCTAGGAGCCCTTCGCATGTCTTCCCCGAGTGCCTTACATTGCGGGCTGCCGGGGAAATGCGGGAGTTGTGCTAGAAATGCAGGTAGAATCTAGTGCCTCCCCCTGGACAGGGGAGGTAATTAGCGGACTTCCCCCTGCCAGGGAACACCTGTGACACCAGGCAGCTGCGTGGAAGGCGGCCCCGAACCTCCACCACACAGTCAGTAGTGTTCCGGAATTCTGAGTGTGGGGAGGTTCCGTCTTCTGTCTGCAGCACCCGGGATCGCCTAGGAGCCCTTCGCGTGTCTCCCCCGAGTGCCTCCCGGTGCGGGCTGCAGGGGAATGAGGGTGTTGGGCTGGAAATGGAAGTAGCATCTAGGGCCTCCACCTGGACAGGGGAGGTAATTAGCGGACTTCCCCCTGCCAGGAAACACCTGTGACACCAGGCAGCTGCGTGGAGGGCGGCCCCAATCTTCCACCACACACTAAGCCGTGTTCCGGAATTCTGAGTTTTGGGAGGTTCCGTCATCTGTCTGCAGCACCCGGGATCTCCTAGTAGCCCTTTGCGTGTCTTCCCCGAGTGCCTCACAGTGCGGGCAGCCGGGGAAAGCCGGGGGTTGGGCTGGAAATGCAGGTAGCATCTAGTGCCTCTCCCTGGACAGGAGAGGTAATTAGCGGACTTCCCCCTGCCATTGAACACCTGTGATACCAGGCACCTTCGTGGAGGGCGGCCCCAAAATTCCCTCACACAGTCAGCCGTTTTCAGGAATTCTGAATGTGGGGATGTTCCGTCATCTCTATGCAGCACCCGGGATAACCTAGGAGCCCTTCACGTGTCTTCCCCGAGTGCCTCCCGGTAAGTGCTTCAGGGGAAAGGCGGGGGTTGGCCTGGAAATGCAGGTAGCATCTAGTGCCTCCCCCTGGACAGGGGAGGTAATTAGCGGACTTCCCCCTGCCAGGGAACACGTGTGACACCAAGCAGCTGTGTTGAGGTCGGCCCCATACCTCCCCCACACAGTCAGCCGTGTTCCGGAATTCTGAGTGTGGGGAGGTCCCGTCATCTGTCTGCAGCACCCGGGATCTCCTAGGAGCCCTTCGCGTGTCTTCCCCGAGTGCCTCACATTTCGGGCTGCCGGGGAAAGCGGGGGGTTGGGCTGGAATTGCAGGTAGCATCTAGTGCCTCCCCCTGGAGAGGAGAAGTAATTAGCGGACTTCCCCCTGCCAGGGAACACCTGTGACAACAGGCAGCTGCGTGGATGTTGGCACGGAAGCTCCACCACAAATTCAGCAGTGTTACGGAATTCTGATTGTTGGGAGGTTCCGTCATCTGTCTGCAGCACCCGGAATCTCCTAGGAGCCCTTCGCGTGTCTTCCCCGAGTGCCTCCCCGTGCGGGCTGCCGGGGAAAGGCAGGCGTTTGGCTGGAATTGCAGGTAGCATCTAGTGCCTCTCCCTGGACAGGGGAGGTAATTAGCGGACTTCCCCCTGCCAGGGAACACCTGTGAAACCAGGCAGCTGCGTGGAGTTCGGCCCCAAACCTCCCCTACACAGTCAGCCGTGTTCCGGAATTCTGAGTGTGTGGTGGTTCCGTGATCTCTATGCAGCACCCGGGATAACCTAGGAGCCCTTCGCGTGTCTTCCCCGAGTGCCTCCCAGTGCGGGCTGCCGGGGAAATGCGGGAAGTTGGCTGGAATTGCAGGTAGCATCTAGTGCCTCTTCCTGGACAGGGGAGGTAATTAGCGGACTTCCCACTCCTAGGGAACACCTGTGACACCAGGCAGCTGCGTGGATGTCGGCCCCAAACTTCCACCAAACACTCAGCCATGTTCCGGAATTCTGAGTTTTGGGAGGTTCCGTCATCTGTCTGCAGCACCCGGGATCTCCTAGGAGCCCTTTGCGTGTCTTCCCCGAGTGCCTCCCGGTGCGGGATGCCGGGGAATGAGTGGGTTGGGCTGGAAATGCTGGTAACTTCTAGTGCCTCCCCCTGGACAGGGGAGGTAATTAGCGGACTTTCCCCTGCCAGGGAACACCTGTGACAACAGGCAGCTGCGTGGATCGTAGCCTGGAAGCTCCACCACAAATTTAGCATTGTTACGGAATTCTGAGTGTTGGGAGGATCCGTCATCTGTCTGCAGCACCTGGGATCTCCTAGGATCCCTTCGCGTGTCTTCCCCGAGTGCCTCCCACTGCGGGCTGCCGGGGAAATGCGGGGAGTTGGCTGGAATTGCAGGTAGCATCTAGTGCCTCTTCCTGGACAGGGGAGGTAATTAGCGGACTTCCCCCTCCTAGGGAACACCTGTGACACCAGGCAGCTGCGTGGTGGTCGGCCCCAAACCTCCCCAACACAGTCAGCCGTGTTCCGGAATTCTGAGTGTGTGGTGGTTCCGTCATCTCTATGCAGCACCCGGGATAACCTAGGAGCCCTTCGCATGTCTTCCCCGAGTGCCTTACATTGCGGGCTGCCGGGGAAATGCGGGAGTTGTGCTAGAAATGCAGGTAGAATCTAGTGCCTCCCCCTGGACAGGGGAGGTAATTAGCGGACTTCCCCCTGCCAGGGAACACCTGTGACACCAGGCAGCTGCGTGGAAGGCGGCCCCGAACCTCCACCACACAGTCAGTAGTGTTCCGGAATTCTGAGTGTGGGGAGGTTCCGTCTTCTGTCTGCAGCACCCGGGATCGCCTAGGAGCCCTTCGCGTGTCTCCCCCGAGTGCCTCCCGGTGCGGGCTGCAGGGGAATGAGGGTGTTGGGCTGGAAATGGAAGTAGCATCTAGGGCCTCCACCTGGACAGGGGAGGAAATTAGCGGACTTCCCCCTGCCAGGAAACACCTGTGACACCAGGCAGCTGCGTGGAGGGCGGCCCCAATCTTCCACCACACACTAAGCCGTGTTCCGGAATTCTGAGTTTTGGGAGGATCCATCATCTGTCTGCAGCACCCGGGATCTCCTAGTAGCCCTTTGCGTGTCTTCCCCGAGTGCCTCACAGTGCGGGCAGCCGGGGAAATCCGGGGGTTGGGCTGGAAATGCAGGTAGCATCTAGTGCCTCTCCCTGGACAGGAGAGGTAATTAGCGGACTTCCCCCTGCCATTGAACACCTGTGATACCAGGCACCTCCGTGGAGGGCGGCCCCAAAATTCCCTCACACAGTCAGCCGTTTTCAGGAATTCTGAATGTGGGGATGTTCCGTCATCTCTATGCAGCACCCGGGATAACCTAGGAGCCCTTCACGTGTCTTCCCCGAGTGCCTCCCGGTAAGTGCTTCAGGGGAAAGGCGGGGGTTGGCCTGGAAATGCAGGTAGCATCTAGTGCCTCCCCCTGGACAGGGGAGGTAATTAGCGGACTTCCCCCTGCCAGGGAACACGTGTGACACCAAGCAGCTGTGTTGAGGTCGGCCCCATACCTCCCCCACACAGTCAGCCGTGTTCCGGAATTCTGAGTGTGGGGAGGTCCCGTCATCTGTCTGCAGCACCCGGGATCTCCTAGGAGCCCTTCGCGTGTCTTCCCCGAGTGCCTCACAGTTCGGGCTGCCGGGGAAAGCCGGGGGTTGGGCTGGAATTGCAGGTAGCATCTAGTGCCTCCCCCTGGAGAGGAGAAGTAATTAGCGGACTTCCCCCTGCCAGGGAACACCTGTGACAACAGGCAGCTGCGTGGATGTTGGCACGGAAGCTCCACCACAAATTCAGCAGTGTTACGGAATTCTGATTGTTGGGAGGTTCCGTCATCTGTCTGCAGCACCCGGGATCTCCTAGGAGCCCTTCGCGTGTCTTCCCCGAGTGCCTCCCCGTGCGGGCTGCCGGGGAAAAGCAGGCGTTTGGCTGGAATTGCAGGTAGCATCTAGTGCCTCTCCCTGGACAGGGGAGGTAATTAGCGGACTTCCCCCTGCCAGGGAACACCTGTGACACCAGGCAGCTGCGTGGAGGTCGGCCCCAAACCTCCCCTACACAGTCAGCCGTGTTCCGGAATTCTGAGTGTGTGGTGGTTCCGTGATCTCTATGCAGCACCCGGGATAACCTAGGAGCCCTTCGCGTGTCTTCCCCGAGTGCCTCCCAGTGCGGGCTGCCGGGGAAATGCGGGAAGTTGGCTGGAATTGCAGGTAGCATCTAGTGCCTCTTCCTGGACAGGGGAGGTAATTAGCGGACTTCCCACTCCTAGGGAACACCTGTGACACCAGGCAGCTGCGTGGATGTCGGCCCCAAACTTCCACCAAACACTCAGCCATGTTCCGGAATTCTGAGTTTTGGGAGGTTCCGTCATCTGTCTGCAGCACCCGAGATCTCCTAGGAGCCCTTTGCGTGTCTTCCCCGAGTGCCTCCCGGTGCGGGATGCCGGGGAATGAGTGGGTTGGGCTGGAAATGCTGGTAACATCTAGTGCCTCCCCCTGGACAGGGGAGGTAATTAGCGGACTTTCCCCTGCCAGGGAACACCTGTGACAACAGGCAGCTGCGTGGATCGTAGCCTGGAAGCTCCACCACAAATTTAGCATTGTTACGGAATTCTGAGTGTTGGGAGGATCCGTCATCTGTCTGCAGCACCTGGGATCTCCTAGGATCCCTTCGCGTGTCTTCCCCGAGTGCCTCCCACTGCGGGCTGCCGGGGAAATGCGGGGAGTTGGCTGGAATTGCAGGTAGCATCTAGTGCCTCTTCCTGGACAGGGGAGGTAATTAGAGGACTTCCCCCTCCTAGGGAACACCTGTGACACCAGGCAGCTGCGTGGTGGTCGGCCCCAAACCTCCCCAACACAGTCAGCCGTGTTCCGGAATTCTGAGTGTGTGGTGGTTCCGTCATCTCTATGCAGCACCTGGGATAACCTAGGAGGCTTTCGCGGGTCTTCCCCGAGTGCCTTACATTGCGGGCTGCCGGGGAAATGCCGGAGTTGTGCTAGAAATGCAGGTAGCATCTAGTGCCTCTCCCTGGACAGGGGAGGTAATTAGCGGACTTCCCCCTGCCAGTGAACACCTGTGAACACCAGGCAGTTGCGTGGAGGGCGGCCCCAAATCTCCCCCACACAGTCAGCCATGTTCCAGAATTCTGAGTGGTGGGAGATTCCGTCATCTGTCTGCAGAACCCGGGATCTCCTAGGAGTCTTTCGCGTGTCTTCCCCGAGTTCCTCCCAGTGCGGGCTGCCGGGGAAAGGCGGGGGTTGGGCTGGAAATGCAGGTAGCATCTAGTGCCTCCCCCTTGACAGGGGAGGTAATTAGCGGACTTCCCCCTGCCAGGGAACACCTGTGACACCAGGCAGCTGCGTGGAGGGCGGCCCCGATCCTCCACCACACAGTCAGAAGTGTTCCGGAATTCTGAGTTTGGGGAGGTTCCGTCTTCTGTCTGCAGCACCCGGGATCACCTCGGAGACCTTCGCGTGTCTTCCCCGAGTGCCTCCCTGTGCGGGCTGACGGGGAAAAGCGGGGTTTGTGCTGGAAATGCAGGTAGCATCTAGTGACTCTCCCTGGACTCGGGAGGTAATTAGCGGAATTCCCCCTGCCAGAGAACACCTGTGACACCAGGCAGCTGCGTGGAGGGCGGCCCCAAAATTCCCTCACACAGTCAGACGTTTTCCGGAATTCTGAATGTGGGGAGGTTCCGTCATCTGTCTGCAGCACCCGGGATAACCTAGGAGCCCTTCGCCTGTCTTCCCCGAGTGCCTTCCAGTGCGGGCTGCCGGGGAAAACCGGGGGTTGGGCTGGAAATGCAGGTAGCATCTAGTGCCTCCCCCTGGACAGGGGAGGTAATTAGCGGACTTCCCCCTGCCAGGGAACACCTGTTACACCAGGCAGCTGCGTGGAAGTCGGCCCAAAATTTCCCACACAGAGTCAGCGGTTTTCCGGATTTCTGAATGTGGGAAGTTCCGTCATCTCTATGCAGCACCCGGGATAAACTAGGAGACCTTCGCGTGTCTTCCCAGAGTGCCTCCCAGTGCGGGCTTGCTGGGAAATGCGGGTTTTGGGCTGGAAATGCAGGTAGCATCTAGTGACTCGCCCTGGATTCGGGAGGTAATTAGCGGAATTCCCCCTGCCAGGGAACACCTGTGACAACAGGCAGCTGCGTGGTGGGCGGCCCCAAAGCTCCCCCACACAGTCAGCCATTTTCCGGAATTCTGAATGTGGGGAGGTTCCGTCATTTTTATGCAGCACCCGGGATAACCTAGGAGCCCTTCGCGTGTCTTCCCCGAGTGCCTCCCAGTGCGGGCTTGCGGGGAAAAGAGAGGTTTGGGCTGTAAATGCAGGTAGCATCTAGAGTCTCCCCCTGGAGAGGAGAAGTAATTAGCGGAATTCCCCCTGTCAGGGAACACCTGTGAAAATGGGCAGCTGCGTGGATGGCGGCCCCAAAGTTCCCTCACACAGTCAGACGTTTTCCGGAATTCTGAATGTGGGGAGGTTCCGTCATCTCTATGCAGCACCCGGTATAACCTAGGAGCCCTACGCTTGTCTTCCCCGAGTGCCTCACATTGCGGGTTGCCGGGGAAAGCCGGGGGTTAGGCTGGAAATGCAGGTAGCATCTAGTGCCTCCCCCTGGACAGGAGAGGTAATTAGCGGACTTCCCCCTGCCAGGGAACACCTGTGACACCAGGCAGCTGCGTGGAGGGTGGCCCCAAAGTTCCCTCACACAGTCAGCCGTTTTCCGGAATTCTGAGTTTTGGGAGGTTCCGTCATCTATCTGCAGCACCCGGGATCACCTAGGAGCCCTTTGCTTGTCTTCCTCGAGTGCCTCCCGGTGCGGGCTGTTGGGGAATGAGTGGATTGGGCTGGAAATGCTGGTAACATCTAGTGCCTCCCCCTGGAAAGAGAGGAAATTAGTGGACTTCCCCCTGCCAGGGAACACCTGTGACAACACGCATCTGCGTGGAGGGCGGCCCCAAAGTTCCCTCACACAGTCAGCCGTTTTCCGGAATTCTGAATGTGGGGAGGTTCCGTCATTTCTATGCAGCACCCGGGATAACCTAGGAGCCCTTCGCGTGTCTTCCCCGAGTGCCTCTCAGTGCGGGCTGCCGGGGAAACCCGGGTGTTGGGCTGGAAATGCAGGTAGCATCTAGTGCCTCCCCCTGGACAGGGGAGGTTATTAGCGGAATTCCCCCTGCCAGGGAACACCTGTGACAACAGGCAGCTGCGTGGATGTTAGCCCGGAAGCTCCACCACAAATTTAGCATTGTTACGGAATTCTGAGTGTTGGGAGGATCCGTCATCTGTCTGCAGCACCCGGGATCCCCTAGGAGCCCTTCGCGTGTCTTCCCCGAGTACCTCCCAGTGCGGGGTGCCGGGGAAAGGCGGGGGTTGTGCTGGAAATGCAGGTAGCATCTAGTGCCTCTCCCTGGACAGGGGAGGTAATTAGCGGACTTCCGCTCCCAGGGAACACCTGTGACAACAGGCAGCTGCGTGGAGTTCGGCCCCAATTCTCCCCCACACTGTCAGGCGTGTTCCGGAATTCTGAATGTGTGGTGGTTCCGTCTTCTCTATGCAGCACCCGGGATAACCTAGGAGCCCTTCGCGTGTCTTCCCCGAGGGCCTTACATTGCGAGCTGCCGGAGAAATGCGGGAATTGTGCTAGAAATGCAGGTAGCATCTAGTGCTTCCCCCTGGACAGGGGAGGTAATTAGCGGACTTCCCCCTGCCAGGGAACACCTGTGACACCAGGCAGCTGCGTGGAGGGCGGCCCCAAACCTAACCCACACAGTCAGCCGTGTTCCGGAATTCTGAGTGTGTGGAGGTTCCGTCTTCTGTCTGCAGCACCCGGGATCTCCTAGGAGCACTTCGGGTGTCTTCACCGAGTACATCCCAGTGCGGGCTGACGGGCAAAAGCGGGGTTTGTGCTGGAAATGCAGGTAGCATCTAGTGACTCTCCCTGATCTCGGGAGGTAATTAGCGGAATTCCCCCTGCCAGAGAACACCTGTGACACCAGGCAGCTGCGTGGAGGGCGGCCCCAAAGTTCCCTCACACAGTCAGACGTTTTCCGGAATTCTGAATGTGGGAAGTTCCGTCATCTCTATTCAGCACCCGGGATAAACTTGGAGAAATTCTCGTGTCTTCCCCGAGTGCCTTCCAGTGCGGGCTTGCGGGGAAATGCGGGGTTTGGGCTGGAAATGCAGGTAGCATCTAGTGACTCCCCCTGGACTCGGGAGGTAATTTGCGGAATTCCCCATGCCAGGGAACACCTGTGACACCAGGCAGCTGCGTGGAGGGAGGCCCCAAACCTACCCCACACAGTCAGCCATGTTCCGGAATTCTGAGTGTTGGGAGATTCCGTCTTCTGTCTGCAGCACCAGGGATCTCTTAGGAGCCCTTCGCGTGTTTTCCCCGAGTGTCTCCCAGTGCGGGCTGGCGGGGAAAAGAGAGGTTTGGCCTGTAAATGCAGGTGGCATCTAGTGACTCCCTCTGGACTCGGGAGGTAATTAGCGGACTTCCCCCTGCCAGGGAATACCTGTGAAACCAGGCAGCTGCGTGGATGTTGGCCTCAAACCTCCCACACACAGTCAGCCTTGTTCCGGAATTCTGAGTGTGGGGAGGTTCCATATTCTGTCTGCAGCACCCGGGATCGCCTAGGAGCCCTTCGCCTGTCTTCCCCGAGTGCCTTCCAGTGCGGGCTGCCGGGGAAAACCGGGGGTTGGGCTGGAAATGCAGGTAGCATCTAGTGCCTCCCCCTGGACAGGGGAGGTAATTAGCGGACTTCCCCCTGCCAGGGAACACCTGTTACACCAGGCAGCTGCGTGGAAGTCGGCCCAAAATTTCCCACACAGAGTCAGCGGTTTTCCGGATTTCTGAATGTGGGAAGTTCCGTCATCTCTATGCAGCACCCGGGATAAACTAGGAGACCTTCGCGTGTCTTCCCAGAGTGCCTCCCAGTGCGGGCTTGCTGGGAAATGCGGGTTTTGGGCTGGAAATGCAGGTAGCATCTAGTGACTCGCCCTGGATTCGGGAGGTAATTAGCGGAATTCCCCCTGCCAGGGAACACCTGTGACAACAGGCAGCTGCGTGGTGGGCGGCCCCAAAGCTCCCCCACACAGTCAGCCATTTTCCGGAATTCTGAATGTGGGGAGGTTCCGTCATTTTTATGCAGCACCCGGGATAACCTAGGAGCCCTTCGCGTGTCTTCCCCGAGTGCCTCCCAGTGCGGGCTTGCGGGGAAAAGAGAGGTTTGGGCTGTAAATGCAGGTAGCATCTAGAGTCTCCCCCTGGAGAGGAGAAGTAATTAGCGGAATTCCCCCTGTCAGGGAACACCTGTGAAAATGGGCAGCTGCGTGGATGGCGGCCCCAAAGTTCCCTCACACAGTCAGACGTTTTCCGGAATTCTGAATGTGGGGAGGTTCCGTCATCTCTATGCAGCACCCGGTATAACCTAGGAGCCCTACGCTTGTCTTCCCCGAGTGCCTCACATTGCGGGTTGCCGGGGAAAGCCGGGGGTTAGGCTGGAAATGCAGGTAGCATCTAGTGCCTCCCCCTGGACAGGAGAGGTAATTAGCGGACTTCCCCCTGCCAGGGAACACCTGTGACACCAGGCAGCTGCGTGGAGGGTGGCCCCAAAGTTCCCTCACACAGTCAGCCGTTTTCCGGAATTCTGAGTTTTGGGAGGTTCCGTCATCTATCTGCAGCACCCGGGATCACCTAGGAGCCCTTTGCTTGTCTTCCTCGAGTGCCTCCCGGTGCGGGCTGTTGGGGAATGAGTGGATTGGGCTGGAAATGCTGGTAACATCTAGTGCCTCCCCCTGGAAAGAGAGGAAATTAGTGGACTTCCCCCTGCCAGGGAACACCTGTGACAACACGCATCTGCGTGGAGGGCGGCCCCAAAGTTCCCTCACACAGTCAGCCGTTTTCCGGAATTCTGAATGTGGGGAGGTTCCGTCATTTCTATGCAGCACCCGGGATAACCTAGGAGCCCTTCGCGTGTCTTCCCCGAGTGCCTCTCAGTGCGGGCTGCCGGGGAAACCCGGGTGTTGGGCTGGAAATGCAGGTAGCATCTAGTGCCTCCCCCTGGACAGGGGAGGTTATTAGCGGAATTCCCCCTGCCAGGGAACACCTGTGACAACAGGCAGCTGCGTGGATGTTAGCCCGGAAGCTCCACCACAAATTTAGCATTGTTACGGAATTCTGAGTGTTGGGAGGATCCGTCATCTGTCTGCAGCACCCGGGATCCCCTAGGAGCCCTTCGCGTGTCTTCCCCGAGTACCTCCCAGTGCGGGGTGCCGGGGAAAGGCGGGGGTTGTGCTGGAAATGCAGGTAGCATCTAGTGCCTCTCCCTGGACAGGGGAGGTAATTAGCGGACTTCCGCTCCCAGGGAACACCTGTGACAACAGGCAGCTGCGTGGAGTTCGGCCCCAATTCTCCCCCACACTGTCAGGCGTGTTCCGGAATTCTGAATGTGTGGTGGTTCCGTCTTCTCTATGCAGCACCCGGGATAACCTAGGAGCCCTTCGCGTGTCTTCCCCGAGGGCCTTACATTGCGAGCTGCCGGAGAAATGCGGGAATTGTGCTAGAAATGCAGGTAGCATCTAGTGCTTCCCCCTGGACAGGGGAGGTAATTAGCGGACTTCCCCCTGCCAGGGAACACCTGTGACACCAGGCAGCTGCGTGGAGGGCGGCCCCAAACCTAACCCACACAGTCAGCCGTGTTCCGGAATTCTGAGTGTGTGGAGGTTCCGTCTTCTGTCTGCAGCACCCGGGATCTCCTAGGAGCACTTCGGGTGTCTTCACCGAGTACATCCCAGTGCGGGCTGACGGGCAAAAGCGGGGTTTGTGCTGGAAATGCAGGTAGCATCTAGTGACTCTCCCTGATCTCGGGAGGTAATTAGCGGAATTCCCCCTGCCAGAGAACACCTGTGACACCAGGCAGCTGCGTGGAGGGCGGCCCCAAAGTTCCCTCACACAGTCAGACGTTTTCCGGAATTCTGAATGTGGGAAGTTCCGTCATCTCTATTCAGCACCCGGGATAAACTTGGAGAAATTCTCGTGTCTTCCCCGAGTGCCTTCCAGTGCGGGCTTGCGGGGAAATGCGGGGTTTGGGCTGGAAATGCAGGTAGCATCTAGTGACTCCCCCTGGACTCGGGAGGTAATTTGCGGAATTCCCCATGCCAGGGAACACCTGTGACACCAGGCAGCTGCGTGGAGGGAGGCCCCAAACCTACCCCACACAGTCAGCCATGTTCCGGAATTCTGAGTGTTGGGAGATTCCGTCTTCTGTCTGCAGCACCAGGGATCTCTTAGGAGCCCTTCGCGTGTTTTCCCCGAGTGTCTCCCAGTGCGGGCTGGCGGGGAAAAGAGAGGTTTGGCCTGTAAATGCAGGTGGCATCTAGTGACTCCCTCTGGACTCGGGAGGTAATTAGCGGACTTCCCCCTGCCAGGGAATACCTGTGAAACCAGGCAGCTGCGTGGATGTTGGCCTCAAACCTCCCACACACAGTCAGCCTTGTTCCGGAATTCTGAGTGTGGGGAGGTTCCATATTCTGTCTGCAGCACCCGGGATCGCCTAGGAGCCCTTCGCGTGTCTTCCCCGAGTCCCTCCCAGTGCGGGCTGCCGGGGAAAGGCGGGGGTTGGGCTGGAAATGCTGGTAGCATCTAGTGCCTCCCCCTGGACTCGGGAGGTAATTAGTGGACTTCCCCCTGCCAGGGAACACCTGTGAAACCAAGCAGCTGCGTGGAGGTCTGCCCCAATCTTCCCCCACACAGTCAGCCGTGTTCCGGTATTCTGAGTGTGGGTAGGTTCCGTCTTCTCTCTGCAGCACCCGGGATCTCTTAGGAGCCCTTCGCGTATCTTCCCCAAGGCCCTCCCGTTGCGGGCTGCAGGGGAATGAGGGGGTTGGGTTGTAAATGCAGGTAGCATCCAGTGCCTCCCCCTGGACAGGGGTTTAAATTAACGGACTTCCACCTGCCAGGGAACACCTGTGACACCAGGCAGCTGCGTGGATGGTGGCCCGGAACCTACACCACACATTCAGCAGTGTTACGGAATTCTGAGTGTTGGGAGGTTCCGTAATCTGTCTGCAGCACCCTGGATCCCCTAGGAGTCCTTCGCGTGTCTTCCCCGAGTGCCTCCCAGTGCGGGCTGGCGGGGAAATGCGTGGTTTGGGCTGGAAATTTACGTAGCATCTAGTGACTCCCCCTGGACTCGGGAGGTAATTGGCGGAATTCCCCCGGCCAGGGAACACCTGTGACACCAGGCAGCTGCGTGGAGGGAGGCCCCAATGTTCCCTCACACAGTCAGCCGTATTCCGGAATTCTGAATGTGGGGAGGTTCCGTCATCTCTATGCAGAACCCGGGATAACCTAGGTGCCCTTCGCGTGTCTTCCCCGAGTGCCTCCCAGTGCGGGCTGGCCGGGAAAGGCGGGGTTTGGGCTGGAAATGCAGGTAGCATCTAGTGCCTCCCCCTGAACAGGGGAGGTAATTAGCGGACTTCCCCCTGCCAGGGAACACCTGTGACACCAGGCAGCTGCGTGGAGGGCGGCCCCAAACCTCCCCCACACAGTCAGCCGTGTTCTGGAATTCTGAGTGTGGGGAGGTTCCGTCTTCTGCCTGCAGCAACCGGGATCTCCTAGGAGCACTTCGCGTGTCTCCCCCGAGTGCCTCCTGGTGCGGGCTGCCGGGGAAATGTGGGGGTTGGGCTGGAAAGGCAGGTAGCATCTATTGCCTCCCCCTGGACAGGGGAGGTAATTAGCGGACTTCCCCCTGCCAGGGAACACGTGTGACACCAAGCAGCTGCGTTGAGGTCGGCCCCAAACCTCCCCCACACCGTCAGCCGTGTTCCGGAATTCTGAGTGTGGGGAGGTCCCGTCATCTGTCTGCAGCACCCGGGATCTCCTAGGAGCCCTTCACGTGTCTTCCCCGAGTGCCTCCCACTGCGGTCTGGCGGGGAAATGCGGGGGTTGTGCTGGAATTGCAGGTAGCATCTAGTGCCTCCCCCTGGAGAGGAGAAGTAATTAGCGGACTTCCCCCTGCCAGGGAACACCTGTGACAACAGGCAGCTGCGTGGATGGTGGCACGGAAGCTCCACCACAAATTCAGCAGTGTTACGGAATTCTGAGTGTTGGGAGGTTCCGTCATCTGTCTGCAGCACCCGGGATCTCCTAGGAGCCCTTCGCGTGTCTTCCCCGAGAGCCTCCCCGTGCGGGCTTCCGGGGAAAGGCAGGCGTTGGGCTGGAATTGCAGGTAGCATCTAGTGCCTCTCCCTGGACAGGGGAGGTAATTAGCGGACTTCCCCCTGCCAGGGAACACCTGTGACACCAGGCAGCTGCGTGGAGGTCGGCCCCAAACCTCCCCCACACAGTCAGCCGTGTTCCGGAATTCTGAGTGTGTGGTGGTTCCGTCATCTCTATGCAGCACCCGGGATAACCTAGGAGCCCTTCGCATGTCTTCCCCGAGTGCCTTACATTGCGGGCTGCCGGGGAAATGCGGGAGATGTGCTAGAAATGCAGGTAGAATCTAGTGTCTCCCCCTGGACAGGGGAGGTAATTAGCGGACTTCCCCCTGCCAGGGAACACCTGTGACACCAGGCAGCTGCGTGGAAGGCGGCCCCGAACGTCCACCACACAGTCAGTAGTGTTCCGGAATTCTGAGTGTTGGGAGATTCCGTCTTCTGTCTGCAGCACCCGGGATCTCTTAGGAGCCCTTCGCGTGTTTTCCCCGAGTGTCTCCCAGTGCGGGCTGGCGGGGAAAAGAGAGGTTTGGCCTGTAAATGCAGGTGGCATCTAGTGACTCCCTCTGGACTCGGGAGGTAATTAGCGGACTTCCCCCTGCCAGGGAACACCTGTGAAACCAGGCAGCTGCGTGGATGTTGGCCTCAAACCTCCCACACACAGTCAGCCTTGTTCCGGAATTCTGAGTGTGGGGAGGTTCCATATTCTGTCTGCAGCACCCGGGATCGCCTAGGAGCCCTTCGCGTGTCTTCCCCGAGTCCCTCCCAGTGCGGGCTGCCGGGGAAAGGCGGGGGTTGGGCTGGAAATGCTGGTAGCATCTAGTGCCTCCCCCTGGACTCGGGAGGTAATTAGTGGACTTCCCCCTGCCAGGGAACACCTGTGAAACCAAGCAGCTGCGTGGAGGTCTGCCCCAATCTTCCCCCACACAGTCAGCCGTGTTCCGGTATTCTGAGTGTGGGTAGGTTCCGTCTTCTCTCTGCAGCACCCGGGATCTCTTAGGAGCCCTTCGCGTATCTTCCCCAAGGCCCTCCCGTTGCGGGCTGCAGGGGAATGAGGGGGTTGGGTTGTAAATGCAGGTAGCATCCAGTGCCTCCCCCTGGACAGGGGTTTAAATTAACGGACTTCCACCTGCCAGGGAACACCTGTGACACCAGGCAGCTGCGTGGATGGTGGCCCGGAACCTACACCACACATTCAGCAGTGTTACGGAATTCTGAGTGTTGGGAGGTTCCGTAATCTGTCTGCAGCACCCTGGATCCCCTAGGAGTCCTTCGCGTGTCTTCCCCGAGTGCCTCCCAGTGCGGGCTGGCGGGGAAATGCGTGGTTTGGGCTGGAAATTTACGTAGCATCTAGTGACTCCCCCTGGACTCGGGAGGTAATTGGCGGAATTCCCCCGGCCAGGGAACACCTGTGACACCAGGCAGCTGCGTGGAGGGAGGCCCCAATGTTCCCTCACACAGTCAGCCGTATTCCGGAATTCTGAATGTGGGGAGGTTCCGTCATCTCTATGCAGAACCCGGGATAACATAGGTGCCCTTCGCGTGTCTTCCCCGAGTGCCTCCCAGTGCGGGCTGGCCGGGAAAGGCGGGGTTTGGGCTGGAAATGCAGGTAGCATCTAGTGCCTCCCCCTGAACAGGGGAGGTAATTAGCGGACTTCCCCCTGCCAGGGAACACCTGTGACACCAGGCAGCTGCGTGGAGGGCGGCCCCAAACCTCCCCCACACAGTCAGCCGTGTTCTGGAATTCTGAGTGTGGGGAGGTTCCGTCTTCTGCCTGCAGCAACCGGGATCTCCTAGGAGCACTTCGCGTGTCTCCCCCGAGTGCCTCCTGGTGCGGGCTGCCGGGGAAATGTGGGGGTTGGGCTGGAAAGGCAGGTAGCATCTATTGCCTCCCCCTGGACAGGGGAGGTAATTAGCGGACTTCCCCCTGCCAGGGAACACGTGTGACACCAAGCAGCTGCGTTGAGGTCGGCCCCAAACCTCCCCCACACCGTCAGCCGTGTTCCGGAATTCTGAGTGTGGGGAGGTCCCGTCATCTGTCTGCAGCACCCGGGATCTCCTAGGAGCCCTTCACGTGTCTTCCCCGAGTGCCTCCCACTGCGGTCTGGCGGGGAAATGCGGGGGTTGTGCTGGAATTGCAGGTAGCATCTAGTGCCTCCCCCTGGAGAGGAGAAGTAATTAGCGGACTTCCCCCTGCCAGGGAACACCTGTGACAACAGGCAGCTGCGTGGATGGTGGCACGGAAGCTCCACCACAAATTCAGCAGAGTTACGGAATTCTGAGTGTTGGGAGGTTCCGTCATCTGTCTGCAGCACCCGGGATCTCCTAGGAGCCCTTCGCGTGTCTTCCCCGAGAGCCTCCCCGTGCGGGCTTCCGGGGAAAGGCAGGCGTTGGGCTGGAATTGCAGGTAGCATCTAGTGCCTCTCCCTGGACAGGGGAGGTAATTAGCGGACTTCCCCCTGCCAGTGAACACCTGTGACACCAGGCAGCTGCGTGGAGGTCGGCCCCAAACCTCCCCCACACAGTCAGCCGTGTTCCGGAATTCTGAGTGTGTGGTGGTTCCGTCATCTCTATGCAGCACCCGGGATAACCTAGGAGCCCTTCGCATGTCTTCCCCGAGTGCCTTACATTGCGGGCTGCCGGGGAAATGCGGGAGTTGTGCTAGAAATGCAGGTAGAATCTAGTGTCTCCCCCTGGACAGGGGAGGTAATTAGCGGACTTCCCCCTGCCAGGGAACACCTGTGACACCAGGCAGCTGCGTGGAAGGCGGCCCCGAACCTCCACCACACAGTCAGTAGTGTTCCGGAATTCTGAGTGTTGGGAGATTCCGTCTTCTGTCTGCAGCACCCGGGATCTCTTAGGAGCCCTTCGCGTGTTTTCCCCGAGTGTCTCCCAGTGCGGGCTGGCGGGGAAAAGAGAGGTTTGGCCTGTAAATGCAGGTGGCATCTAGTGACTCCCTCTGGACTCGGGAGGTAATTAGCGGACTTCCCCCTGCCAGGGAACACCTGTGAAACCAGGCAGCTGCGTGGATGTTGGCCTCAAACCTCCCACACACAGTCAGCCTTGTTCCGGAATTCTGAGTGTGGGGAGGTTCCATATTCTGTCTGCAGCACCCGGGATCGCCTAGGAGCCCTTCGCGTGTCTTCCCCGAGTCCCTCCCAGTGCGGGCTGCCGGGGAAAGGCGGGGGTTGGGCTGGAAATGCTGGTAGCATCTAGTGCCTCCCCCTGGACTCGGGAGGTAATTAGTGGACTTCCCCCTGCCAGGGAACACCTGTGAAACCAAGCAGCTGCGTGGAGGTCTGCCCCAATCTTCCCCCACACAGTCAGCCGTGTTCCGGTATTCTGAGTGTGGGTAGGTTCCGTCTTCTGTCTGCAGCACCCGGGATCTCTTAGGAGCCCTTCGCGTATCTTCCCCAAGGCCCTCCCGTTGCGGGCTGCAGGGGAATGAGGGGGTTGGGTTGTAAATGCAGGTAGCATCCAGTGCCTCCCCCTGGACAGGGGTTTAAATTAACGGACTTCCACCTGCCAGGGAACACCTGTGACACCAGGCAGCTGCGTGGATGGTGGCCCGGAACCTACACCACACATTCAGCAGTGTTACGGAATTCTGAGTGTTGTGAGGTTCCGTAATCTGTCTGCAGCACCCTGGATCCCCTAGGAGCCCTTCGCGTGTCTTCCCCGAGTGCCTCCCAGTGCGGGCTGGCGGGGAAATGCGTGGTTTGGGCTGGAAATTTACGTAGCATCTAGTGACTCCCCCTGGACACGGGAGGTAATTGGCGGAATTCCCCCGGCCAGGGAACACCTGTGACACCAGGCAGCTGCGTGGAGGGAGGCCCCAATGTTCCCTCACACAGTCAGCCGTATTCCGGAATTCTGAATGTGGGGAGGTTCCGTCATCTCTATGCAGAACCCGGGATAACCTAGGTGCCCTTCGCGTGTCTTCCCCGAGTGCCTCCCAGTGCGGGCTGGCCGGGAAAGGCGGGGTTTGGGCTGGAAATGCAGGTAGCATCTAGTGCCTCCCCCTCAACAGGGGAGGTAATTAGCGGACTTCCCCCTGCCAGGGAACACCTGTGACACCAGGCAGCTGCGTGGAGGGCGGCCCCAAACCTCCCCCACACAGTCAGCCGTGTTCTGGAATTCTGAGTGTGGGGAGGTTCCGTCTTCTGCCTGCAGCAACCGGGATCTCCTAGGAGCCCTTCGCGTGTCTCCCCCGAGTGCCTCCTGGTGCGGGCTGCCGGGGAAATGTGGGGGTTGGGCTGGAAAGGCAGGTAGCATCTAGTGCCTCCCCCTGGAGAGGAGAAGTAATTAGCGGACTTCCCCCTGCCAGGGAACACCTGTGACAACAGGCAGCTGCGTGGATGGTGGCACGGAAGCTCCACCACAAATTCAGCAGTGTTACGGAATTCTGAGTGTTGGGAGGTTCCGTCATCTGTCTGCAGCACCCGGGATCTCCTAGGAGCCCTTCGCGTGTCTTCCCCGAGAGCCTCCCCGTGCGGGCGGCCGGGGAAAGGCAGGCGTTGGGCTGGAATTTCAGGTAGCATCTAGTGCCTCTCCCTGGACAGGGGAGGTAATTAGCGGACTTCCCCCTGCCAGGGAAAACCTGTGACACCAGGCAGCTGCGTGGAGGTCGGCCCCAAACCTCCCCCACACAGTCAGCCGTGTTCCGGAATTCTGAGTGTGTGGTGGTTCCGTCATCTCTATGCAGCACCCGGGATAACCTAGGAGCCCTTCGCATGTCTTCCCCGAGTGCCTTACATTGCGGGCTGCCGGGGAAATGCGGGAGTTGTGCTAGAAATGCAGGTAGAATCTAGTGCCTCCCCCTGGACAGGGGAGGTAATTAGCGGACTTCCCCCTGCCAGGGAACACCTGTGACACCAGGCAGCTGCGTGGAAGGCGGCCCCGAACCTCCACCACACAGTCAGTAGTGTTCCGGAATTCTGAGTGTGGGGAGGTTCCGTCTTCTGTCTGCAGCACCCGGGATCGCCTAGGACCCCTTCGCGTGTCTCCCCCGAGTGCCTCCCGGTGCGGGCTGCAGGGGAATGAGGGTGTTGGGCTGGAAATGGAAGTCGCATCTAGGGCCTCCACCTGGAGAGGGGAGGTAATTAGCGGACTTCCCCCTGCCAGGAAACACCTGTGACACCAGGCAGCTGCGTGGAGGGCGGCCCCAATCTTCCACCACACACTAAGCCGTGTTCCGGAATTCTGAGTTTTGGGAGGTTCCGTCATCTGTCTGCAGCACCCGGGATCTCCTAGTTAGCCCTTTGCGTGTCTTCCCCGAGTGCCTCACAGTGCGGGCAGCCGGGGAAAGCCGGGGGTTGGGCTGGAAATGCAGTTAGCATCTAGTGCCTCCCCCTGGAAATGGGAGGTAATTAGCGGAATTCCCCCTGCCAGGGAACACCTGTGACACCAGGCAGCTGCGTGGAGGGCGGCCCCTAAACTCCACCACACAGTCAGAAGTGTTCCGGAATTCTGAGTTTGGGGAGGTCCGTCTTCTGTCTGCAGCACCCGGGATCACCTAGGAGACATTCGCGATTCTTCCCCGAGTGCCTCCCACTGCGGGCTGCCGGGGAAATTCGGGGTTTGGGCTGGAAATGCAGGTAGCATCTAGTCACTCCCCCTGGACTCGGGAGGTAATTAGCGGAATTCCCCCTGCCAGGGAACACCTGTGACACCAGGCAGCTGTGTGGAGGGCGGCCCCAAAGCACCCCAACACAGTCAGCCGTTTTCCGGAATGCTGAATGTGGGGAGGTTCCGTCATCTCTATGCAGCACCCGGGATAACCTAGGAGCCCTTCGCTTGTCTTCCCCGAGTGCCTCCCAGTGCCGCCTGCCGGGGAAAGCCGGTGGTTGGGCTGGAAATGCAGGTAGCATCTAGTGACTCCCCCTGGAGTGGAGAAGTAGTTAGCGGAATTCCCCCTGCCAGGGAACACCTGTGACACCAGGCAGCTTCGTGGATGGTGGCCCCAAACTTCCACCACACACTCAGCCATGTTCCGGAATTCTGAGTTTTCGGAGGTTCCGTCATCTGTCTGCAACACCCGGGATCTCCTAGGAGCCCTTCGCGTGTCTTCCCCGAGTGCCTCCCCGTGCGGGCTGCCGGGGAAAGGCAGGCGTTGGGCTGGAATTGCAGGTAGCATCTAGTGCCTCTCCCTGGACAGGGGAGGTATTTAGCGGACTTCCCCCTGCCAGGGAACACCTGTGACACCAGGCAGCTGCGTGGAGGTGGGCCCCAAACCTCCCCCACACAGTCAGCCGTGTTCCGGAATTCTGAGGGTGTGGTGGTTCCGTCATCTCTATGCAGCACCCGGGATAACCTAGGAGCCCTTCGCATGTCTTCCCCGAGTGCCTTACATTGCCGGCTGCCGGGGAAATGCGGGAGTTGTGCTAGAAATGCAGGTAGCATCTAGTGCCTCCCCCTGGACAGGGGAGGTAATTAGCGGACTTCCCCCTGCCAGGGAACACCTGTGACACCAGGCAGCTGCGTGGAAGGCGGCCCCGAACCTCCACCACACAGTCAGTAGTGTTCCGGAATTCTGAGTGTGCGGAGGTTCCGTCTTCTGTCTGCAGCACCCGGGATCGCCTAGGAGCCCTTCGCGTGTCTTCCCCGAGTGCCTCACGGTGCGGGCTGCCGGGGAATGAGGGGGTTGGGCTGGAAATGCTGGTAGCATCTAGTGCCTCCCCCTGGACAGGGGAGGAAATTAGCGGACTTCCCCTTGCCAGGGAACACCTGTGACACCAGGCAGCTGCGTGGAGGGTGGCCCCAAAGCTCCCCAACACAGTCAGCCGTTTTCCGGAATTCTGAATGTGGGGAGGTTCCGTCATCTCTATGCAGCACCCGGGATAACCTACGAGCACTTCGCGTGTCTTCCCCGAGTGCCTCCCATTGCGGGCTCCCGGGGAAATCCGGGGGTTGGGCTGGAAATGCAGGTAGCATCTAGTGCCTCCCCCTGGACGGGAGAGGAAATTAGCGGACTTCCCCCTGCCGGGGAACACCTGTGACACCAGGCAGCTGCGTGGATGGTGGCCCGGAAACTCCAAAACAAATTCAGCACTGTTACGGAATTCTGAGTGTTGGGAGGTTCCGTCATCTCTATGCAGCACCCGGAATAACCTAGGAGACCTTCGCGTGTCTTCCCCGAGAGCCTCCCAGTGCGGGCTGCCAGGAAAGCCGGGGGTTGTGCTGGAAATTCAGGAGGCATCTAGTGCCTCCCCCTGGACTGGAGAGGAAATTAGTGGACTTCCCCCTGCCAGGGAACACCTGTGACACCAGGCAGCTGCGTGGAGGGCGGCCCCAAACTTCCACCACACACTCAGCCATGTTCCGGAATTCTGAGTTTTGGGAGGTTCCGTCATCTGTCTGCAACACCCGGGATCTCCTAGGAGCCCTTTGCGTGTCTTCCCCGAGTGCCTCCCGGTGCGGGCTGCCGGGGAATGAGGGGGTTGGGCTGGAAATGCTGGTAGCATCTAGTGCCTCCCCCTGGACAGGGGAGGTAATTAGCGGACTTCCCCCTGCCAGGGAACACCTGTGACACCAGGCAGCTGCGTGGATGGTGACCTCAAAACTCCCCCACACAGTCAGACGTGTTCCGGAATTCTGAGTGTGGGGAGGTTCCGTCTTCTGTGTGCAGCACCCGGGATCTCCTAAGAGCCTTTCGCGTGTCTTCCCCGAGTCCCTCCCTGTGTGGGCTGCCGGGGAATTGCGTGGGTTGGGCTGGAAATGCAGGTAGCATCTATTGCCTCCCCCTGGACAGGGGAGGAAATTAGCGGACTTTCCCCTGCCAGGGAACACCTGTGACAACAGGCAGCTGCGTGGAGGTCGGCCCCAAACCTCCCCCACACAGTCAGCCGTGTTCCGGAATTCTGAGTGTGTGGTGGTTCCGTCATTTCTATGCAGCACCCAGGATAACCTAGGAGCCCTTCGCGTGTCTTCCCCGAGTGCCTTACATTGCGGGCTGCCGGGGAAATGCGGGAGTTGTGCTAGAAATGCAGGTAGAATCTAGTGCTTCCACCTGGACACGGGAGGTAATTAGCGGACTACCCCCTGCAAGGGAACACCTGTGACACCAGGCAGCTGCGTGGAAGGCGGCCCCGTACCTCCACCACACAGTAAGAAGTGTTCCGGAATACTGAGTGTGGGGAGGTTCCGTCTTCTGTCTGCAGCACCCGGGATCGCCTAGGAGCCCTTCGCGTGTCTTCCCCGAGTCCCTCCCAGTGCGGGCTGCCGGGGAAAGGCGGGGGTTGGGCTGGAAATGCAGGTAGCATCTAGTGCCTCCCCCTGGACTCGGGAGGTAATTAGTGGACTTCCCCCTGCCAGGGAACACCTGTGAAACCAAGCAGCTGCGTGGAGGTCTCCCCAATCTTCCCCCACACAGTCAGCCGTGTTCCGGTATTCTGAGTGTGGGTAGGTTCCGTCTTCTGTCTGCAGCACCCGGGATCTTTTAGGAGCCCTTCGCGTATCTTCCCCAAGGCCCTCCCGTTGCGGGCTGCAGGGGAATGAGTGGGTTGGGTTGTAAATGCAGGTAGCATCCAGTGCCTCCCCCTGGACAGGGGTTTAAATTAACGGACTTCCACCTGCCAGGGAACACCTGTGACACCAGGCAGCTGCGTGGATGGTGGCCCGGAACCTACACCACACATTCAGCAGTGTTACGGAATTCTGAGTGTTGGGAGGTTCCGTAATCTGTCTGCAGCACCCTGGATCCCCTAGGAGCCCTTCGCGTGTCTTCCCCGAGTGCCTCCCAGTGCGGGCTGGCGGGGAAAAGCGTGGTTTGGGCTGGAAATTTACGTAGCATCTAGTGACTCCCCCTGGACTCGGGAGGTAATTGGCGGAATTCCCCCGGCCAGGGAACACCTGTGACACCAGGCAGCTGCGTGGAGGGAGGCCCCAAAGTTCCCTCACACAGTCAGCCGTTTTCCGGAATTCTGAATGTGGGGAGGTTCCGTCATCTCTATGCAGCACCCGGGATAACCTAGGAGCCCTTCGCATGTCTTCCCCGAGTGCCTTACATTGCCGGCTGCCGGGGAAATGCGGGAGTTGTGCTAGAAATGCAGGTAGCATCTAGTGCCTCCCCCTGGACAGGGGAGGTAATTAGCGGACTTCCCCCTGCCAGGGAACACCTGTGACACCAGGCAGCTGCGTGGAAGGCGGCCCCGAACCTCCACCACACAGTCAGTAGTGTTCCGGAATTCTGAGTGTGCGGAGGTTCCGTCTTCTGTCTGCAGCACCCGGGATCGCCTAGGAGCCCTTCGCGTGTCTTCCCCGAGTGCCTCACGGTGCGGGCTGCCGGGGAATGAGGGGGTTGGGCTGGAAATGCTGGTAGCATCTAGTGCCTCCCCCTGGACAGGGGAGGAAATTAGCGGACTTCCCCTTGCCAGGGAACACCTGTGACACCAGGCAGCTGCGTGGAGGGTGGCCCCAAAGCTCCCCAACACAGTCAGCCGTTTTCCGGAATTCTGAATGTGGGGAGGTTCCGTCATCTCTATGCAGCACCCGGGATAACCTACGAGCACTTCGCGTGTCTTCCCCGAGTGCCTCCCATTGCGGGCTCCCGGGGAAATCCGGGGGTTGGGCTGGAAATGCAGGTAGCATCTAGTGCCTCCCCCTGGACGGGAGAGGAAATTAGCGGACTTCCCCCTGCCGGGGAACACCTGTGACACCAGGCAGCTGCGTGGATGGTGGCCCGGAAACTCCAAAACAAATTCAGCACTGTTACGGAATTCTGAGTGTTGGGAGGTTCCGTCATCTCTATGCAGCACCCGGAATAACCTAGGAGACCTTCGCGTGTCTTCCCCGAGAGCCTCCCAGTGCGGGCTGCCAGGAAAGCCGGGGGTTGTGCTGGAAATTCAGGAGGCATCTAGTGCCTCCCCCTGGACTGGAGAGGAAATTAGTGGACTTCCCCCTGCCAGGGAACACCTGTGACACCAGGCAGCTGCGTGGAGGGCGGCCCCAAACTTCCACCACACACTCAGCCATGTTCCGGAATTCTGAGTTTTGGGAGGTTCCGTCATCTGTCTGCAACACCCGGGATCTCCTAGGAGCCCTTTGCGTGTCTTCCCCGAGTGCCTCCCGGTGCGGGCTGCCGGGGAATGAGGGGGTTGGGCTGGAAATGCTGGTAGCATCTAGTGCCTCCCCCTGGACAGGGGAGGTAATTAGCGAACTTCCCCCTGCCAGGGAACACCTGTGACACCAGGCAGCTGCGTGGATGGTGACCTCAAAACTCCCCCACACAGTCAGACGTGTTCCGGAATTCTGAGTGTGGGGAGGTTCCGTCTTCTGTGTGCAGCACCCGGGATCTCCTAAGAGCCTTTCGCGTGTCTTCCCCGAGTCCCTCCCTGTGTGGGCTGCCGGGGAATTGCGTGGGTTGGGCTGGAAATGCAGGTAGCATCTATTGCCTCTCCCTGGACAGGGGAGGTAATTAGCGGACTTTCCCCTGCCAGGGAACACCTGTGACAACAGGCAGCTGCGTGGAGGTCGGCCCCAAACCTCCCCCACACAGTCAGCCGTGTTCCGGAATTCTGAGTGTGTGGTGGTTCCGTCATTTATATGCAGCACCCAGGATAACCTAGGAGCCCTTCGCGTGTCTTCCCCGAGTGCCTTACATTGCGGGCTGCCGGGGAAATGCGGGAGTTGTGCTAGAAATGCAGGTAGAATCTAGTGCTTCCACCTGGACACGGGAGGTAATTAGCGGACTACCCCCTGCAAGGGAACACCTGTGACACCAGGCAGCTGCGTGGAAGGCGGCCCCGTACCTCCACCACACAGTAAGAAGTGTTCCGGAATACTGAGTGTGGGGAGGTTCCGTCTTCTGTCTGCAGCACCCGGGATCGCCTAGGAGCCCTTCGCGTGTCTTCCCCGAGTCCCTCCCAGTGCGGGCTGCCGGGGAAAGGCGGGGGTTGGGCTGGAAATGCAGGTAGCATCTAGTGCCTCCCCCTGGACTCGGGAGGTAATTAGTGGACTTCCCCCTGCCAGGGAACACCTGTGAAACCAAGCAGCTGCGTGGAGGTCTCCCCAATCTTCCCCCACACAGTCAGCCGTGTTCCGGTATTCTGAGTGTGGGTAGGTTCCGTCTTCTGTCTGCAGCACCCGGGATCTTTTAGGAGCCCTTCGCGTATCTTCCCCAAGGCCCTCCCGTTGCGGGCTGCAGGGGAATGAGTGGGTTGGGTTGTAAATGCAGGTAGCATCCAGTGCCTCCCCCTGGACAGGGGTTTAAATTAACGGACTTCCACCTGCCAGGGAACACCTGTGACACCAGGCAGCTGCGTGGATGGTGGCCCGGAACCTACACCACACATTCAGCAGTGTTACGGAATTCTGAGTGTTGGGAGGTTCCGTAATCTGTCTGCAGCACCCTGGATCCCCTAGGAGCCCTTCGCGTGTCTTCCCCGAGTGCCTCCCAGTGCGGGCTGGCGGGGAAAAGCGTGGTTTGGGCTGGAAATTTACGTAGCATCTAGTGACTCCCCCTGGACTCGGGAGGTAATTGGCGGAATTCCCCCGGCCAGGGAACACCTGTGACACCAGGCAGCTGCGTGGAGGGAGGCCCCAAAGTTCCCTCACACAGTCAGCCGTTTTCCGGAATTCTGAATGTGGGGAGGTTCCGTCATCTCTATGCAGCACCCGGGATAACCTAGGTGCCCTTTGCGTGTCTTCCCCGAGTGCCTCCCAGTGCGGGCTGGCCGGGAAAGGCGGGGTTTGGGCTGGAAATGCAGGTAGCATCTAGTGCCACCCCCTGAACAGGGGAGGTAATTAGCGGACTTCCCCCTGCCAGGGAACACCTGTGACACCAGGCAGCTGCGTGGAGGGCGGCCCCAAACCTCCCCAACACAGTCAGCCGTGTTCTGGAATTCTGAGTGTGGGGAGGTTCCGTCTTCTGCCTGCAGCAACCGGGATCTCCTAGGAGCCCTTCGCGTGTCTCCCCCGAGTGCCTCCCAGTGCGGTCTGGCGGGGAAATGCGGGGGTTGTGCTGGAATTGCAGGTAGCATCTAGTGCCTCCCCCTGGAGAGGAGAAGTAATTAGCGGACTTCCCCCTACCAGGGAACACCTGTGACAACAGGCAGCTGCGTGGATGGTGGCACGGAAGCTCCACCACAAATTCAGCAGTGTTACGGAATTCTGAGTGTTGGGAGGTTCCGTCATCTGTCTGCAGCACCCGGGATCTCCTAGGAGCCCTTCGCGTGTCTTCCCCGAGTGCCTCCCCGTGCGGGCTGCCGGGGAAAGGCAGGCGTTGGGCTGGAATTGCAGGTAGCATCTAGTGCCTCTCCCTGGACAGGGGAGGTAATTAGCGGACTTCCCCCTGCCAGGGAACACCTGTGACACCAGGCAGCTGCGTGGAGGTCGGCCCCAAACCTCCCCCACACAGTCAGCCGTGTTCCGGAATTCTGAGTGTGTGGTGGTTCCGTCATCTCTATGCAGCACCCGGGATAACCTAGGAGCCCTTCGCATGTCTTCCCCGAGTGCCTTACATTGCGGGCTGCCGGGGAAATGCGGGAGTTGTGCTAGAAATGCAGGGAGAATCTAGTGCCTCCCCCTGGACAGGGGAGGTAATTAGCGGAATTCCCCCTGTCAGGGAACACCTGTGACACCAGGCAGCTGCGTGGAAGGCGGCCCCGAACCTCCACCACACATTCAGTAGTGTTCCGGAATTCTGAGTGTGGGGAGGTTCCGTCTTCTGTCTGCAGCACCCGGGATCGCCTAGGAGCCCTTCGCGTGTCTCCCTCGAGTGCCTCCCGGTGCGGGCTGCAGGGGAATGAGGGTGTTGGGCTGGAAATGGAAGTAGCATCTAGGGCCTCCACCTGGACAGGGGAGGTAATTAGCGGACTTCCCCCTGCCAGGAAACACCTGTGACACCAGGCAGCTGCGTGGAGGGCGGCCCCAATCTTCCACCACACACAAAGCCGTGTTCCGGAATTCTGAGTTTGGGGAGGTTCCGTCTTCTGTCTTCAGCAACCGGGATCACCTTGGAGACTTTCGCGTGTCTTCCCCGAGTGCCTCCCAGTGCGGGCTGGCGGGGAAAGGCGGGGTTTGGGCTGGAAATGCAGGTAGCATCTAGTGACTCCCCCTGGACTCGGGAGGTAATTAACGGAATTCCCCCTGCCAGGGGACACCTGTGAAACCAAGCAGCTGCGTGGAGGTCGGCCCCAAAACTCCCCCACACAGTCAGCCGTGTTCCGGTATTCTGAGTGTTGGGAGGTTCCGTCATCTGTCTGCAGCACCCGAGATCACCTAAGAGTTTTTCGCGTGTCTTCCCCGAGTCCCTCCCTGTGCGGGCTGCGGGGAAATGCGGGGGTTGGGCTGGAAATGCAGGTAGCATCTAATGCATCCCACTGGACTCGGAGGTAATTAGCGGACTTCACCCTGCCAGGGAACACCTGTGACACCAGGCAGCTGCGTGGAGGTCGGCCCCAAAACTCCCCCACACAGTCAGCCGTGATCCAGAATTATGAGTGTGGGGAGGTTCCGTCTTCTGTCTGCAGCACCTGGGATCTCCTAGGAGCCCTTCGCGTATCTTCCCCGAGGCCCTCCCGTTGCGGGCTGCAGGGGAATGAGGTGTATGCCCTGGAAATGCAGGTAGCATCTAGTGCCTCCCCCTGGATAGGGGAGGTAATTAGCGGACTTCCCCCTGCCAGGGAACACCTGTGACACCAGGCAGCTGCGTGGATGGTGGCCCGGAAACTCCACCTCACATTCAGCAGTGTTACGGAATTCTGAGTGTTGGGAGGTTCCGTCATCTGTCTGCAGCACCCGGGATCCCCTAGGAGCCCTTCGCGTTTCTTCCCCGAGTGCCTCCCAGTGCGGGCTGCAGGGGAAAGGAGGGGGTTGTGCTGGAAATGCAGGTAGCATCTAGTGCCTCTCCCTGGACAAGGGAGGTAATTAGCGGACTTCCCCCTCCCAGGGAACACCTGTGACACTAGGCAGCTGCGTGGAGTTCGGCCCCAAACCTCCCCCACACTGTCAGCCATGTTCCGGAATTCGGAGTGTGTGGTGGTTCCGTCTTTTCTATGCAGCACCCGGGATAACCTAGGAGCCCTTCGCGTGTCTTAACCGAATGCCTCCCTGTGCGGGCTGCAGGGGAATGAGGGGTTTGGGCTGGAAATGGAGGTAGCATCTAGTGCCTCCCCCTTGACAGGGGAGGTAATTAGCGGACTTCCCCCTGCCAGGGAACACCTGTGACACCAGGCAGCTGCGTGTAGGGCGGCCCCGAACCTCCACCACACAGTCAGCAGTGTTCCGGAATTCTGAGTTTGGGGAGGTTCCGTCTTCTGTCTACAGCACCCGGGATCACATAGGAGACCTTCGCGTGTCTTCCCCGAGTACCTCCCAGTGCGGGCTGACGGGGAAAAGCGGGGTTTGTGCTGGAAATGCAGGTAGAATCTAGTGACTCTCCCTGGACAGGGGAGGTAATTAGCGGACTTCCCCCTGCCAGAGAACACCTGTGACACCAGGCAGCTGCGTGGAGGGCGGCCCCAAAGTTCCCTCACACAGTCAGCCGTTTTCCGGTATTCTGAATGTGGGGAGGTTCCGTCATCTCTATGCAGCACCCGGGATAACCTAGGAGCCCTTCGCCTGTCTTCCCCGAGTGCCTCCCCGTGCGTGCTGCCGGGGAAAACCGGGGGTTGGGCCGGAAATGCAGGTAGCATCTAGTGCCTCCCCCTGGACAGGAGAGGTAGTTAGCGGAATTCCCCCTGCCAGGGAACACCTGTGACACCAGGCAGCTTTGTGGAGGGCGGCCCCAAACCTCCCCCACACAGTTAGCCGTTTTCCGGAATTGTGAGTGTTGGGAGATTCCGTCATCTGTCTGCAGCACCCGGGATCTCCTAGGAGCCCTTCGCGTGTCTTCCCAGAATGCCACCCGGTGCGGGCTGCCGGGGAAAGACGGGGGTTGGGCTGGAAATTCAGGTAGCATCTAGTGCCTCCCGCTGGACTCGGGAGGTAATTAGCGGACTTCCCCCTGCCAGGGAACACCTGTGAAAATAGGCAGCTGGGTGGAGGTCGGCCCCAAATCTCCCACACACAGTCAGTCATGTTCCGAAATTCTGTGTGTGGGGAGGTTCCGTCTTCTGACTGCAGCACCCGGAAACTCTGAAGAGCCCTTCGCGTGTTTTCCCCGAGTGTCTCCCAGTGCGGGCTGGCGGGGAAAAGAGAGGTTTGGCCTGTAAATGCAGGTGGCATCTAGTGACACCCCCTGGACTCGGGAGGTAATTAGCGGACTTCCCCCTGCCAGGGAACACCTGTGACACCAGGCAGCTGCGTGGATGTTGGCCTCAAACCTTCCACACACAGTCAGCCTTGTTCCGGAATTCTGAGTGTGGGGAGGTTCCATATTCTGTCTGCAGCACCCGGGATCGCCTAGGAGCCCTTCGCGTGTCTTCCCCGAGTCCCTCCCAGTGCGGGCTGCCAGGGAAAGGCGGGGGTTGGGCTGGAAATGCAGGTAGCATCTAGTGCCACCCCCTGGACTCGGGAGGTAATTAGCGGACTTCTCCCTGCCAGGGAACACCTGTGAAACCAAGCAGCTGCGTGGAGGTCTGCCCAAACTTCCCCCACACAGTCAGCCGTGTTCCGGTATTCTGAGTGTGGGTAGGTTCCGTCTTCTGTCTGCAGCACCCGGGATCACCTAAGAGTCTTTCGCGTGTCTTCCCCGAGTCCCTCCCTGTGCGGGCTGTCGGGGAAATGCGGGGGTTGGGCTGGAAATGCAGGTAGCATCTAGTGCCTCCCCCTGGACTCGGGAGGTAATTAGCGGACTTTCCCCTGCCAGGGAACACCTGTGACAACAGGCAGCTGCGTGGATCGTAGCCCGGAAGCTCCACCACAAATTTAGCATTGTTACGGAATTCTGAGTGTTGGGAGGATCCGTCATCTGTCTGCAGCACCTGGGATCTCCTAGGAGCCCTTCGCGTGTCTTCCCCGAGTGCCTCCCACTGCGGGCTGCCGGGGAAATGCGGGGAGTTGGCTGGAATTGCAGGTAGCATCTAGTGCCTCTTCCTGGACAGGGGAGGTAATTAGCGGACTTCCCCCTCCTAGGGAACACCTGTGACACCAGGCAGCTGCGTGGTGGTCGGCCCCAAACCTCCCCAACACAGTCAGCCGTGTTCCGGAATTCTGAGCGTGTGGTGGTTCCGTCATCTCTATGCAGCACCTGGGATAACCTAGGAGGCTTTCGCGGGTCTTCCCCGAGTGCCTTACATTGCGGGCTGCCGGGGAAATGTCGGAGTTGTGCTAGAAATGCAGGTAGCATCTAGTGCCTCTCCCTGGACAGGGGAGGTAGTTAGCGGACTTCCCCCTGCCAGTGAACACCTGTGAACACCAGGCAGTTGCGTGGGGGGCGGCCCCAAATCTCCCCCACACAGTCAGCCATGTTCCAGAATTCTGAGTGGTGGGAGATTCCGTCATCTGTCTGCAGAACCCGGGATCTCCTAGGAGTCTTTCGCGTGTCTTCCCCGAGTTCCTCCCAGTGCGGGCTGCCGGGGAAAGGCGGGGGTTGGGCTGGAAATGCAGGTAGCATCTAGTGCCTCCCCCTTGACAGGGGAGGTAATTAGCGGACTTCCCCCTGCCAGGGAACACCTGTGACACCAGGCAGCTGCGTGGAAGGCGGCCCCGAACCTCCACCACACAGTCAGTAGTGTTCCGGAATTCTGAGTCTGCGGAGGTTCCGTCTTCTGTCTACAGCACCCGGGATCGCCTAGGAGCCCTTCGCGTGTCTTCCCCGAGTGCCTCACGGTGCGGGCTGCCGGGGAATGAGGGGGTTGGGCTGGAAATGCTGGTAGCATCTAGTGCCTCCCCCTGGACAGGGGAGGAAATTAGCGGACTTCCCCCTGCCAGGGAACACCTGTGACACCAGGCAGCTGTGTGGAGGGCGGCCCCAAAGCACCCCAACACAGTCAGCCGTTTTCCGGAATGCTGAATGTGGGGAGGTTCCGTCATCTCTATGCAGCACCCGGGATAACCTAGGAGCCCTTCGCGTGTCTTCCCCGAGTGCCTCCCAGTGCAGGCTGCCGGGGAAAGCCGGGGGTTGGGCTGGAAATGCAGGTAGCATCTAGTGACTCCCCCTGGAGGGGAGAAGTAATTAGCGGAATTCCCCCTGCCAGGGAACACCTGTGACACCAGGCAGCTTCGTGGATGGTGGCCCCAAACTTCCACCACACACTCAGCCATGTTCCGGAATTCTGAGTTTTCGGAGGTTCCGTCATCTGTCTGCAACACCCGGGATCTCCTAGGAGCCCTTCGCGTGTCTTCCCCGAGTGCCTCCCCGTGCGGGCTGCCGGGGAAAGGCAGGCGTTGGGCTGGAATTGCAGGTAGCATCTAGTGCCTCTCCCTGGACAGGGGAGGTAATTAGCGGACTTCCCCCTGCCAGGGAACACCTGTGACACCAGGCAGCTGCGTGGAGGTGGGCCCCAAACCTCCCCCACACAGTCAGCCGTGTTCCGGAATTCTGAGGGTGTGGTGGTTCCGTCATCTCTATGCAGCACCCGGGATAACCTAGGAGCCCTTCGCATGTCTTCCCCGAGTGCCTTACATTGCCGGCTGCCGGGGAAATGCGGGAGTTGTGCTAGAAATGCAGGTAGCATCTAGTGCCTCCCCCTGGACAGGGGAGGTAATTAGCGGACTTCCCCCTGCCAGGGAACACCTGTGACACCAGGCAGCTGCGTGGAGGGTGGCCCCAAAGCTCCCCAACACAGTCAGCCGTTTTCCGGAATTCTGAATGTGGGGAGGTTCCGTCATCTCTATGCAGCACCCGGGATAACCTACGAGCACTTCGCGTGTCTTCCCCGAGTGCCTCCCATTGCGGGCTCCCGGGGAAATCCGGGGGTTGGGCTGGAAATGCAGGTAGCATCTAGTGCCTCCCCCTGGACGGGAGAGGAAATTAGCGGACTTCCCCCTGCCGGGGAACACCTGTGACACCAGGCAGCTGCGTGGATGGTGGCCCGGAAACTCCAAAACAAATTCAGCACTGTTACGGAATTCTGAGTGTTGGGAGGTTCCGTCATCTCTATGCAGCACCCGGAATAACCTAGGAGACCTTCGCGTGTCTTCCCCGAGAGCCTCCCAGTGCGGGCTGCCAGGAAAGCCGGGGGTTGTGCTGGAAATTCAGGAGGCATCTACTGCCTCCCCCTGGACTGGAGAGGAAATTAGTGGACTTCCCCCTGCCAGGGAACACCTGTGACACCAGGCAGCTGCGTGGAGGGCGGCCCCAAACTTCCACCACACACTCAGCCATGTTCCGGAATTCTGAGTTTTGGGAGGTTCCGTCATCTGTCTGCAACACCCGGGATCTCCTAGGAGCCCTTTGCGTGTCTTCCCCGAGTGCCTCCCGGTGCGGGCTGCCGGGGAATGAGGGGGTTGGGCTGGAAATGCTGGTAGCATCTAGTGCCTCCCCCTGGACAGGGGAGGTAATTAGCGAACTTCCCCCTGCCAGGGAACACCTGTGACACCAGGCAGCTGCGTAGGATGGTGACCTCAAAACTCCCCCACACAGTCAGACGTGTTCCGGAATTCTGAGTGTGGGGAGGTTCCGTCTTCTGTGTGCAGCACCCGGGATCTCCTAAGAGCCTTTCGCGTGTCTTCCCCGAGTCCCTCCCTGTGTGGGCTGCCGGGGAATTGCGTGGGTTGGGCTGGAAATGCAGGTAGCATCTATTGCCTCCCCCTGGACAGGGGAGGTAATTAGCGGACTTTCCCCTGCCAGGGAACACCTGTGACAACAGGCAGCTGCGTGGAGGTCGGCCCCAAACCTCCCCCACACAGTCAGCCGTGTTCCGGAATTCTGAGTGTGTGGTGGTTCCGTCATTTCTATGCAGCACCCAGGATAACCTAGGAGCCCTTCGCGTGTCTTCCCCGAGTGCCTTACATTGCGGGCTGCCGGGGAAATGCGGGAGTTGTGCTAGAAATGCAGGTAGAATCTAGTGCTTCCACCTGGACACGGGAGGTAATTAGCGGACTACCCCCTGCAAGGGAACACCTGTGACACCAGGCAGCTGCGTGGAAGGCGGCCCCGTACCTCCACCACACAGTAAGAAGTGTTCCGGAATACTGAGTGTGGGGAGGTTCCGTCTTCTGTCTGCAGCACCCGGGATCGCCTAGGAGCCCTTCGCGTGTCTTCCCCGAGTCCCTCCCAGTGCGGGCTGCCGGGGAAAGGCGGGGGTTGGGCTGGAAATGCAGGTAGCATCTAGTGCCTCCCCCTGGACTCGGGAGGTAATTAGTGGACTTCCCCCTGCAAGGGAACACCTGTGAAACCAAGCAGCTGCGTGGAGGTCTCCCCAATCTTCCCCCACACAGTCAGCCGTGTTCCGGTATTCTGAGTGTGGGTAGGTTCCGTCTTCTGTCTGCAGCACCCGGGATCTTTTAGGAGCCCTTCGCGTATCTTCCCCAAGGCCCTCCCGTTGCGGGCTGCAGGGGAATGAGTGGGTTGGGTTGTAAATGCAGGTAGCATCCAGTGCCTCCCCCTGGACAGGGGTTTAAATTAACGGACTTCCACCTGCCAGGGAACACCTGTGACACCAGGCAGCTGCGTGGATGGTGGCCCGGAACCTACACCACACATTCAGCAGTGTTACGGAATTCTGAGTGTTGGGAGGTTCCGTAATCTGTCTGCAGCACCCTGGATCCCCTAGGAGCCCTTCGCGTGTCTTCCCCGAGTGCCTCCCAGTGCGGGCTGGCGGGGAAAAGCGTGGTTTGGGCTGGAAATTTACGTAGCATCTAGTGACTCCCCCTGGACTCGGGAGGTAATTGGCGGAATTCCCCCGGCCAGGGAACACCTGTGACACCAGGCAGCTGCGTGGAGGGAGGCCCCAAAGTTCCCTCACACAGTCAGCCGTTTTCCGGAATTCTGAATGTGGGGAGGTTCCGTCATCTCTATGCAGCACCCGGGATAACCTAGGTGCCCTTTGCGTGTCTTCCCCGAGTGCCTCCCAGTGCGGGCTGGCCGGGAAAGGCGGGGTTTGGGCTGGAAATGCAGGTAGCATCTAGTGCCACCCCCTGAACAGGGGAGGTAATTAGCGGACTTCCCCCTGCCAGGGAACACCTGTGACACCAGGCAGCTGCGTGGAGGGCGGCCCCAAACCTCCCCAACACAGTCAGCCGTGTTCTGGAATTCTGAGTGTGGGGAGGTTCCGTCTTCTGCCTGCAGCAACCGGGATCTCCTAGGAGCCCTTCGCGTGTCTCCCCCGAGTGCCTCCCAGTGCGGTCTGGCGGGGAAATGCGGGGGTTGTGCTGGAATTGCAGGTAGCATCTAGTGCCTCCCCCTGGAGAGGAGAAGTAATTAGCGGACTTCCCCCTACCAGGGAACACCTGTGACAACAGGCAGCTGCGTGGATGGTGGCACGGAAGCTCCACCACAAATTCAGCAGTGTTACGGAATTCTGAGTGTTGGGAGGTTCCGTCATCTGTCTGCAGCACCCGGGATCTCCTAGGAGCCCTTCGCGTGTCTTCCCCGAGTGCCTCCCCGTGCGGGCTGCCGGGGAAAGGCAGGCGTTGGGCTGGAATTGCAGGTAGCATCTAGTGCCTCTCCCTGGACAGGGGAGGTAATTAGCGGACTTCCCCCTGCCAGGGAACACCTGTGACACCAGGCAGCTGCGTGGAGGTCGGCCCCAAACCTCCCCCACACAGTCAGCCGTGTTCCGGAATTCTGAGTGTGTGGTGGTTCCGTCATCTCTATGCAGCACCCGGGATAACCTAGGAGCCCTTCGCATGTCTTCCCCGAGTGCCTTACATTGCGGGCTGCCGGGGAAATGCGGGAGTTGTGCTAGAAATGCAGGGAGAATCTAGTGCCTCCCCCTGGACAGGGGAGGTAATTAGCGGAATTCCCCCTGCCAGGGAACACCTGTGACACCAGGCAGCTGCGTGGAAGGCGGCCCCGAACCTCCACCACACAGTCAGTAGTGTTCCGGAATTCTGAGTGTGGGGAGGTTCCGTCTTCTGTCTGCAGCACCCGGGATCGCCTAGGAGCCCTTCGCGTGTCTCCCTCGAGTGCCTCCCGGTGCGGGCTGCAGGGGAATGAGGGTGTTGGGCTGGAAATGGAAGTAGCATCTAGGGCCTCCACCTGGACAGGGGAGGTAATTAGCGGACTTCCCCCTGCCAGGAAACACCTGTGACACCAGGCAGCTGCGTGGAGGGCGGCCCCAATCTTCCACCACACACTAAGCCGTGTTCCGGAATTCTGAGTTTGGGGAGGTTCCGTCTTCTGTCTTCAGCAACCGGGATCACCTTGGAGACTTTCGCGTATCTTCCCCGAGGCCCTCCCGTTGCGGGCTGCAGGGGAATGAGGTGTATGCCCTGGAAATGCAGGTAGCATCTAGTGCCTCCCCTGGATAGGGGAGGTAATTAGCGGACTTCCCCCTGCCAGGGAACACCTGTGACACCAGGCAGCTGCGTGGATGGTGGCCCGGAAACTCCACCTCACATTCAGCAGTGTTACGGAATTCTGAGTGTTGGGAGGTTCCGTCATCTGTCTGCAGCACCCGGGATCCCCTAGGAGCCCTTCGCGTTTCTTCCCCGAGTGCCTCCCAGTGCGGGCTGCAGGGGAAAGGAGGGGGTTGTGCTGGAAATGCAGGTAGCATCTAGTGCCTCTCCCTGGACAAGGGAGGTAATTAGCGGACTTCCCCCTCCCAGGGAACACCTGTGACACTAGGCAGCTGCGTGGAGTTCGGCCCCAAACCTCCCCCACACTGTCAGCCATGTTCCGGAATTCGGAGTGTGTGGTGGTTCCGTCTTTTCTATGCAGCACCCGGGATAACCTAGGAGCCCTTCGCGTGTCTTAACCGAATGCCTCCCTGTGCGGGCTGCAGGGGAATGAGGGGTTTGGGCTGGAAATGGAGGTAGCATCTAGTGCCTCCCCCTTGACAGGGGAGGTAATTAGCGGACTTCCCCCTGCCAGGGAACACCTGTGACACCAGGCAGCTGCGTGTAGGGCGGCCCCGAACCTCCACCACACAGTCAGCAGTGTTCCGGAATTCTGAGTTTGGGGAGGTTCCGTCTTCTGTCTACAGCACCCGGGATCACATAGGAGACCTTCGCGTGTCTTCCCCGAGTACCTCCCAGTGCGGGCTGACGGGGAAAAGCGGGGTTTGTGCTGGAAATGCAGGTAGAATCTAGTGACTCTCCCTGGACAGGGGAGGTAATTAGCGGACTTCCCCCTGCCAGAGAACACCTGTGACACCAGGCAGCTGCGTGGAGGGCGGCCCCAAAGTTCCCTCACACAGTCAGCCGTTTTCCGGTATTCTGAATGTGGGGAGGTTCCGTCATCTCTATGCAGCACCCGGGATAACCTAGGAGCCCTTCGCCTGTCTTCCCCGAGTGCCTCCCCGTGCGTGCTGCCGGGGAAAACCGGGGGTTGGGCCGGAAATGCAGGTAGCATCTAGTGCCTCCCCCTGGACAGGAGAGGTAGTTAGCGGAATTCCCCCTGCCAGGGAACACCTGTGACACCAGGCAGCTTTGTGGAGGGCGGCCCCAAACCTCCCCCACACAGTTAGCCGTTTTCCGGAATTGTGAGTGTTGGGAGATTCCGTCATCTGTCTGCAGCACCCGGGATCTCCTAGGAGCCCTTCGCGTGTCTTCCCAGAATGCCACCCGGTGCGGGCTGCCGGGGAAAGACGGGGGTTGGGCTGGAAATTCAGGTAGCATCTAGTGCCTCCCGCTGGACTCGGGAGGTAATTAGCGGACTTCCCCCTGCCAGGGAACACCTGTGAAAATAGGCAGCTGGGTGGAGGTCGGCCCCAAATCTCCCACACACAGTCAGTCATGTTCCGAAATTCTGTGTGTGGGGAGGTTCCGTCTTCTGACTGCAGCACCCGGAAACTCTGAAGAGCCCTTCGCGTGTTTTCCCCGAGTGTCTCCCAGTGCGGGCTGGCGGGGAAAAGAGAGGTTTGGCCTGTAAATGCAGGTGGCATCTAGTGACACCCCCTGGACTCGGGAGGTAATTAGCGGACTTCCCCCTGCCAGGGAACACCTGTGACACCAGGCAGCTGCGTGGATGTTGGCCTCAAACCTTCCACACACAGTCAGCCTTGTTCCGGAATTCTGAGTGTGGGGAGGTTCCATATTCTGTCTGCAGCACCCGGGATCGCCTAGGAGCCCTTCGCGTGTCTTCCCCGAGTCCCTCCCAGTGCGGGCTGCCAGGGAAAGGCGGGGGTTGGGCTGGAAATGCAGGTAGCATCTAGTGCCACCCCCTGGACTCGGGAGGTAATTAGCGGACTTCTCCCTGCCAGGGAACACCTGTGAAACCAAGCAGCTGCGTGGAGGTCTGCCCAAACTTCCCCCACACAGTCAGCCGTGTTCCGGTATTCTGAGTGTGGGTAGGTTCCGTCTTCTGTCTGCAGCACCCGGGATCACCTAAGAGTCTTTCGCGTGTCTTCCCCGAGTCCCTCCCTGTGCGGGCTGTCGGGGAAATGCGGGGGTTGGGCTGGAAATGCAGGTAGCATCTAGTGCCTCCCCCTGGACTCGGGAGGTAATTAGCGGACTTTCCCCTGCCAGGGAACACCTGTGACAACAGGCAGCTGCGTGGATCGTAGCCCGGAAGCTCCACCACAAATTTAGCATTGTTACGGAATTCTGAGTGTTGGGAGGATCCGTCATCTGTCTGCAGCACCTGGGATCTCCTAGGAGCCCTTCGCGTGTCTTCCCCGAGTGCCTCCCACTGCGGGCTGCCGGGGAAATGCGGGGAGTTGGCTGGAATTGCAGGTAGCATCTAGTGCCTCTTCCTGGACAGGGGAGGTAATTAGCGGACTTCCCCCTCCTAGGGAACACCTGTGACACCAGGCAGCTGCGTGGTGGTCGGCCCCAAACCTCCCCAACACAGTCAGCCGTGTTCCGGAATTCTGAGCGTGTGGTGGTTCCGTCATCTCTATGCAGCACCTGGGATAACCTAGGAGGCTTTCGCGGGTCTTCCCCGAGTGCCTTACATTGCGGGCTGCCGGGGAAATGTCGGAGTTGTGCTAGAAATGCAGGTAGCATCTAGTGCCTCTCCCTGGACAGGGGAGGTAGTTAGCGGACTTCCCCCTGCCAGTGAACACCTGTGAACACCAGGCAGTTGCGTGGGGGGCGGCCCCAAATCTCCCCCACACAGTCAGCCATGTTCCAGAATTCTGAGTGGTGGGAGATTCCGTCATCTGTCTGCAGAACCCGGGATCTCCTAGGAGTCTTTCGCGTGTCTTCCCCGAGTTCCTCCCAGTGCGGGCTGCCGGGGAAAGGCGGGGGTTGGGCTGGAAATGCAGGTAGCATCTAGTGCCTCCCCCTTGACAGGGGAGGTAATTAGCGGACTTCCCCCTGCCAGGGAACACCTGTGACACCAGGCAGCTGCGTGGAAGGCGGCCCCGAACCTCCACCACACAGTCAGTAGTGTTCCGGAATTCTGAGTCTGCGGAGGTTCCGTCTTCTGTCTGCAGCACCCGGGATCGCCTAGGAGCCCTTCGCGTGTCTTCCCCGAGTGCCTCACGGTGCGGGCTGCCGGGGAATGAGGGGGTTGGGCTGGAAATGCTGGTAGCATCTAGTGCCTCCCCCTGGACAGGGGAGGAAATTAGCGGACTTCCCCCTGCCAGGGAACACCTGTGACACCAGGCAGCTGTGTGGAGGGCGGCCCCAAAGCACCCCAACACAGTCAGCCGTTTTCCGGAATGCTGAATGTGGGGAGGTTCCGTCATCTCTATGCAGCACCCGGGATAACCTAGGAGCCCTTCGCGTGTCTTCCCCGAGTGCCTCCCAGTGCAGGCTGCCGGGGAAAGCCGGGGGTTGGGCTGGAAATGCAGGTAGCATCTAGTGACTCCCCCTGGATGGGAGAAGTAATTAGCGGAATTCCCCCTGCCAGGGAACACCTGTGACACCAGGCAGCTTCGTGGATGGTGGCCCCAAACTTCCACCACACACTCAGCCATGTTCCGGAATTCTGAGTTTTCGGAGGTTCCGTCATCTGTCTGCAACACCCGGGATCTCCTAGGAGCCCTTCGCGTGTCTTCCCCGAGTGCCTCCCCGTGCGGGCTGCCGGGGAAAGGCAGGCGTTGGGCTGGAATTGCAGGTAGCATCTAGTGCCTCTCCCTGGACAGGGGAGGTAATTAGCGGACTTCCCCCTGCCAGGGAACACCTGTGACACCAGGCAGCTGCGTGGAGGTGGGCCCCAAACCTCCCCCACACAGTCAGCCGTGTTCCGGAATTCTGAGGGTGTGGTGGTTCCGTCATCTCTATGCAGCACCCGGGATAACCTAGGAGCCCTTCGCATGTCTTCCCCGAGTGCCTTACATTGCCGGCTGCCGGGGAAATGCGGGAGTTGTGCTAGAAATGCAGGTAGCATCTAGTGCCTCCCCCTGGACGGGAGAGGAAATTAGCGGACTTCCCCCTGCCGGGGAACACCTGTGACACCAGGCAGCTGCGTGGATGGTGGCCCGGAAACTCCAAAACAAATTCAGCACTGTTACGGAATTCTGAGTGTTGGGAGGTTCCGTCATCTCTATGCAGCACCCGGAATAACCTAGGAGACCTTCGCGTGTCTTCCCCGAGAGCCTCCCAGTGCGGGCTGCCAGGAAAGCCGGGGGTTGTGCTGGAAATTCAGGAGGCATCTAGTGCCTCCCCCTGGACTGGAGAGGAAATTAGTGGACTTCCCCCTGCCAGGGAACACCTGTGACACCAGGCAGCTGCGTGGAGGGCGGCCCCAAACTTCCACCACACACTCAGCCATGTTCCGGAATTCTGAGTTTTGGGAGGTTCCGTCATCTGTCTGCAACACCCGGGATCTCCTAGGAGCCCTTTGCGTGTCTTCCCCGAATGCCTCCCGGTGCGGGCTGCCGGGGAATGAGGGGGTTGGGCTGGAAATGCTGGTAGCATCTAGTGCCTCCCCCTGGACAGGGGAGGTAATTAGCGAACTTCCCCCTGCCAGGGAACACCTGTGACACCAGGCAGCTGCGTGGATGGTGACCTCAAAACTCCCCCACACAGTCAGACGTGTTCCGGAATTCTGAGTGTGGGGAGGTTCCGTCTTCTGTGTGCAGCACCCGGGATCTCCTAAGAGCCTTTCGCGTGTCTTCCCCGAGTCCCTCCCTGTGTGGGCTGCCGGGGAATTGCGTGGGTTGGGCTGGAAATGCAGGTAGCATCTATTGCCTCCCCCTGGACAGGGGAGGTAATTAGCGGACTTTCCCCTGCCAGGGAACACCTGTGACAACAGGCAGCTGCGTGGAGGTCGGCCCCAAACCTCCCCCACACAGTCAGCCGTGTTCCGGAATTCTGAGTGTGTGGTGGTTCCGTCATTTCTATGCAGCACCCAGGATAACCTAGGAGCCCTTCGCGTGTCTTCCCCGAGTGCCTTACATTGCGGGCTGCCGGGGAAATGCGGGAGTTGTGCTAGAAATGCAGGTAGAATCTAGTGCTTCCACCTGGACACGGGAGGTAATTAGCGGACTACCCCCTGCAAGGGAACACCTGTGACACCAGGCAGCTGCGTGGAAGGCGGCCCCGTACCTCCACCACACAGTAAGAAGTGTTCCGGAATACTGAGTGTGGGGAGGTTCCGTCTTCTGTCTGCAGCACCCGGGATCGCCTAGGAGCCCTTCGCGTGTCTTCCCCGAGTCCCTCCCAGTGCGGGCTGCCGGGGAAAGGCGGGGGTTGGGCTGGAAATGCAGGTAGCATCTAGTGCCTCCCCCTGGACTCGGGAGGTAATTAGTGGACTTCCCCCTGCAAGGGAACACCTGTGAAACCAAGCAGCTGCGTGGAGGTCTCCCCAATCTTCCCCCACACAGTCAGCCGTGTTCCGGTATTCTGAGTGTGGGTAGGTTCCGTCTTCTGTCTGCAGCACCCGGGATCTTTTAGGAGCCCTTCGCGTATCTTCCCCAAGGCCCTCCCGTTGCGGGCTGCAGGGGAATGAGTGGGTTGGGTTGTAAATGCAGGTAGCATCCAGTGCCTCCCCCTGGACAGGGGTTTAAATTAACGGACTTCCACCTGCCAGGGAACACCTGTGACACCAGGCAGCTGCGTGGATGGTGGCCCGGAACCTACACCACACATTCAGCAGTGTTACGGAATTCTGAGTGTTGGGAGGTTCCGTAATCTGTCTGCAGCACCCTGGATCCCCTAGGAGCCCTTCGCGTGTCTTCCCCGAGTGCCTCCCAGTGCGGGCTGGCGGGGAAAAGCGTGGTTTGGGCTGGAAATTTACGTAGCATCTAGTGACTCCCCCTGGACTCGGGAGGTAATTGGCGGAATTCCCCCGGCCAGGGAACACCTGTGACACCAGGCAGCTGCGTGGAGGGAGGCCCCAAAGTTCCCTCACACAGTCAGCCGTTTTCCGGAATTCTGAATGTGGGGAGGTTCCGTCATCTCTATGCAGCACCCGGGATAACCTAGGTGCCCTTTGCGTGTCTTCCCCGAGTGCCTCCCAGTGCGGGCTGGCCGGGAAAGGCGGGGTTTGGGCTGGAAATGCAGGTAGCATCTAGTGCCACCCCCTGAACAGGGGAGGTAATTAGCGGACTTCCCCCTGCCAGGGAACACCTGTGACACCAGGCAGCTGCGTGGAGGGCGGCCCCAAACCTCCCCAACACAGTCAGCCGTGTTCTGGAATTCTGAGTGTGGGGAGGTTCCGTCTTCTGCCTGCAGCAACCGGGATCTCCTAGGAGCCCTTCGCGTGTCTCCCCCGAGTGCCTCCCAGTGCGGTCTGGCGGGGAAATGCGGGGGTTGTGCTGGAATTGCAGGTAGCATCTAGTGCCTCCCCCTGGAGAGGAGAAGTAATTAGCGGACTTCCCCCTACCAGGGAACACCTGTGACAACAGGCAGCTGCGTGGATGGTGGCACGGAAGCTCCACCACAAATTCAGCAGTGTTACGGAATTCTGAGTGTTGGGAGGTTCCGTCATCTGTCTGCAGCACCCGGGATCTCCTAGGAGCCCTTCGCGTGTCTTCCCCGAGTGCCTCCCCGTGCGGGCTGCCGGGGAAAGGCAGGCGTTGGGCTGGAATTGCAGGTAGCATCTAGTGCCTCTCCCTGGACAGGGGAGGTAATTAGCGGACTTCCCCCTGCCAGGGAACACCTGTGACACCAGGCAGCTGCGTGGAGGTCGGCCCCAAACCTCCCCCACACAGTCAGCCGTGTTCCGGAATTCTGAGTGTGTGGTGGTTCCGTCATCTCTATGCAGCACCCGGGATAACCTAGGAGCCCTTCGCATGTCTTCCCCGAGTGCCTTACATTGCGGGCTGCCGGGGAAATGCGGGAGTTGTGCTAGAAATGCAGGGAGAATCTAGTGCCTCCCCCTGGACAGGGGAGGTAATTAGCGGAATTCCCCCTGCCAGGGAACACCTGTGACACCAGGCAGCTGCGTGGAAGGCGGCCCCGAACCTCCACCACACAGTCAGTAGTGTTCCGGAATTCTGAGTGTGGGGAGGTTCCGTCTTCTGTCTGCAGCACCCGGGATCGCCTAGGAGCCCTTCGCGTGTCTCCCTCGAGTGCCTCCCGGTGCGGGCTGCAGGGGAATGAGGGTGTTGGGCTGGAAATGGAAGTAGCATCTAGGGCCTCCACCTGGACAGGGGAGGTAATTAGCGGACTTCCCCCTGCCAGGAAACACTTGTGACACCAGGCAGCTGCGTGGAGGGCGGCCCCAATCTTCCACCACACACTAAGCCGTGTTCCGGAATTCTGAGTTTGGGGAGGTTCCGTCTTCTGTCTTCAGCAACCGGGATCACCTTGGAGACTTTCGCGTATCTTCCCCGAGGCCCTCCCGTTGCGGGCTGCAGGGGAATGAGGTGTATGCCCTGGAAATGCAGGTAGCATCTAGTGCCTCCCCCTGGATAGGGGAGGTAATTAGCGGACTTCCCCCTGCCAGGGAACACCTGTGACACCAGGCAGCTGCGTGGATGGTGGCCCGGAAACTCCACCTCACATTCAGCAGTGTTACGGAATTCTGAGTGTTGGGAGGTTCCGTCATCTGTCTGCAGCACCCGGGATCCCCTAGGAGCCCTTCGCGTTTCTTCCCCGAGTGCCTCCCAGTGCGGGCTGCAGGGGAAAGGAGGGGGTTGTGCTGGAAATGCAGGTAGCATCTAGTGCCTCTCCCTGGACAAGGGAGGTAATTAGCGGACTTCCCCCTCCCAGGGAACACCTGTGACACTAGGCAGCTGCGTGGAGTTCGGCCCCAAACCTCCCCCACACTGTCAGCCATGTTCCGGAATTCGGAGTGTGTGGTGGTTCCGTCTTTTCTATGCAGCACCCGGGATAACCTAGGAGCCCTTCGCGTGTCTTAACCGAATGCCTCCCTGTGCGGGCTGCAGGGGAATGAGGGGTTTGGGCTGGAAATGGAGGTAGCATCTAGTGCCTCCCCCTTGACAGGGGAGGTAATTAGCGGACTTCCCCCTGCCAGGGAACACCTGTGACACCAGGCAGCTGCGTGTAGGGCGGCCCCGAACCTCCACCACACAGTCAGCAGTGTTCCGGAATTCTGAGTTTGGGGAGGTTCCGTCTTCTGTCTACAGCACCCGGGATCACATAGGAGACCTTCGCGTGTCTTCCCCGAGTACCTCCCAGTGCGGGCTGACGGGGAAAAGCGGGGTTTGTGCTGGAAATGCAGGTAGAATCTAGTGACTCTCCCTGGACAGGGGAGGTAATTAGCGGACTTCCCCCTGCCAGAGAACACCTGTGACACCAGGCAGCTGCGTGGAGGGCGGCCCCAAAGTTCCCTCACACAGTCAGCCGTTTTCCGGTATTCTGAATGTGGGGAGGTTCCGTCATCTCTATGCAGCACCCGGGATAACCTAGGAGCCCTTCGCCTGTCTTCCCCGAGTGCCTCCCCGTGCGTGCTGCCGGGGAAAACCGGGGGTTGGGCCGGAAATGCAGGTAGCATCTAGTGCCTCCCCCTGGACAGGAGAGGTAGTTAGCGGAATTCCCCCTGCCAGGGAACACCTGTGACACCAGGCAGCTTTGTGGAGGGCGGCCCCAAACCTCCCCCACACAGTTAGCCGTTTTCCGGAATTGTGAGTGTTGGGAGATTCCGTCATCTGTCTGCAGCACCCGGGATCTCCTAGGAGCCCTTCGCGTGTCTTCCCAGAATGCCACCCGGTGCGGGCTGCCGGGGAAAGACGGGGGTTGGGCTGGAAATTCAGGTAGCATCTAGTGCCTCCCGCTGGACTCGGGAGGTAATTAGCGGACTTCCCCCTGCCAGGGAACACCTGTGAAAATAGGCAGCTGGGTGGAGGTCGGCCCCAAATCTCCCACACACAGTCAGTCATGTTCCGAATTCTGTGTGTGGGGAGGTTCCGTCTTCTGACTGCAGCACCCGGAAACTCTGAAGAGCCCTTCGCGTGTTTTCCCCGAGTGTCTCCCAGTGCGGGCTGGCGGGGAAAAGAGAGGTTTGGCCTGTAAATGCAGGTGGCATCTAGTGACACCCCCTGGACTCGGGAGGTAATTAGCGGACTTCCCCCTGCCAGGGAACACCTGTGACACCAGGCAGCTGCGTGGATGTTGGCCTCAAACCTTCCACACACAGTCAGCCTTGTTCCGGAATTCTGAGTGTGGGGAGGTTCCATATTCTGTCTGCAGCACCCGGGATCGCCTAGGAGCCCTTCGCGTGTCTTCCCCGAGTCCCTCCCAGTGCGGGCTGCCAGGGAAAGGCGGGGGTTGGGCTGGAAATGCAGGTAGCATCTAGTGCCACCCCCTGGACTCGGGAGGTAATTAGCGGACTTCTCCCTGCCAGGGAACACCTGTGAAACCAAGCAGCTGCGTGGAGGTCTGCCCAAACTTCCCCCACACAGTCAGCCGTGTTCCGGTATTCTGAGTGTGGGTAGGTTCCGTCTTCTGTCTGCAGCACCCGGGATCACCTAAGAGTCTTTCGCGTGTCTTCCCCGAGTCCCTCCCTGTGCGGGCTGTCGGGGAAATGCGGGGGTTGGGCTGGAAATGCAGGTAGCATCTAGTGCCTCCCCCTGGACTCGGGAGGTAATTAGCGGACTTTCCCCTGCCAGGGAACACCTGTGACAACAGGCAGCTGCGTGGATCGTAGCCCGGAAGCTCCACCACAAATTTAGCATTGTTACGGAATTCTGAGTGTTGGGAGGATCCGTCATCTGTCTGCAGCACCTGGGATCTCCTAGGAGCCCTTCGCGTTTCTTCCCCGAGTGCCTCCCACTGCGGGCTGCCGGGGAAATGCGGGGAGTTGGCTGGAATTGCAGGTAGCATCTAGTGCCTCTTCCTGGACAGGGGAGGTAATTAGCGGACTTCCCCCTCCTAGGGAACACCTGTGACACCAGGCAGCTGCGTGGTGGTCGGCCCCAAACCTCCCCAACACAGTCAGCCGTGTTCCGGAATTCTGAGCGTGTGGTGGTTCCGTCATCTCTATGCAGCACCTGGGATAACCTAGGAGGCTTTCGCGGGTCTTCCCCGAGTGCCTTACATTGCGGGCTGCCGGGGAAATGTCGGAGTTGTGCTAGAAATGCAGGTAGCATCTAGTGCCTCTCCCTGGACAGGGGAGGTAGTTAGCGGACTTCCCCCTGCCAGTGAACACCTGTGAACACCAGGCAGTTGCGTGGGGGGCGGCCCCAAATCTCCCCCACACAGTCAGCCATGTTCCAGAATTCTGAGTGGTGGGAGATTCCGTCATCTGTCTGCAGAACCCGGGATCTCCTAGGAGTCTTTCGCGTGTCTTCCCCGAGTTCCTCCCAGTGCGGGCTGCCGGGGAAAGGCGGGGGTTGGGCTGGAAATGCAGGTAGCATCTAGTGCCTCCCCCTTGACAGGGGAGGTAATTAGCGGACTTCCCCCTGCCAGGGAACACCTGTGACACCAGGCAGCTGCGTGGAAGGCGGCCCCGAACCTCCACCACACAGTCAGTAGTGTTCCGGAATTCTGAGTCTGCGGAGGTTCCGTCTTCTGTCTGCAGCACCCGGGATCGCCTAGGAGCCCTTCGCGTGTCTTCCCCGAGTGCCTCACGGTGCGGGCTGCCGGGGAATGAGGGGGTTGGGCTGGAAATGCTGGTAGCATCTAGTGCCTCCCCCTGGACAGGGGAGGAAATTAGCGGACTTCCCCCTGCCAGGGAACACCTGTGACACCAGGCAGCTGTGTGGAGGGCGGCCCCCAAAGCACCCCAACACAGTCAGCCGTTTTCCGGAATGCTGAATGTGGGGAGGTTCCGTCATCTCTATGCAGCACCCGGGATAACCTAGGAGCCCTTCGCGTGTCTTCCCCGAGTGCCTCCCAGTGCAGGCTGCCGGGGAAAGCCGGGGGTTGGGCTGGAAATGCAGGTAGCATCTAGTGACTCCCCCTGGAGGGGAGAAGTAATTAGCGGAATTCCCCTGCCAGGGAACACCTGTGAAACCAGGCAGCTTCGTGGATGGTGGCCCCAAACTTCCACCACACACTCAGCCATGTTCCGGAATTCTGAGTTTTCGGAGGTTCCGTCATCTGTCTGCAACACCCGGGATCTCCTAGGAGCCCTTCGCGTGTCTTCCCCGAGTGCCTCCCCGTGCGGGCTGCCGGGGAAAGGCAGGCGTTGGGCTGGAATTGCAGGTAGCATCTAGTGCCTCTCCCTGGACAGGGGAGGTAATTAGCGGACTTCCCCCTGCCAGGGAACACCTGTGACACCAGGCAGCTGCGTGGAGGTGGGCCCCAAACCTCCCCCACACAGTCAGCCGTGTTCCGGAATTCTGAGGGTGTGGTGGTTCCGTCATCTCTATGCAGCACCCGGGATAACCTAGGAGCCCTTCGCATGTCTTCCCCGAGTGCCTACATTGCCGGCTGCCGGGGAAATGCCGGGGAGTTGTGCTAGAAATGCAGGTAGCATCTAGTGCCTCCCCCTGGACGGGAGAGGAAATTAGCGGACTTCCCCCTGCCGGGGAACACCTGTGACACCAGGCAGCTGCGTGGATGGTGGCCCGGAAACTCCAAAACAAATTCAGCACTGTTACGGAATTCTGAGTGTTGGGAGGTTCCGTCATCTCTATGCAGCACCCGGAATAACCTAGGAGACCTTCGCGTGTCTTCCCCGAGAGCCTCCCAGTGCGGGCTGCCAGGAAAGCCGGGGGTTGTGCTGGAAATTCAGGAGGCATCTAGTGCCTCCCCCTGGACTGGAGAGGAAATTAGTGGACTTCCCCCTGCCAGGGAACACCTGTGACACCAGGCAGCTGCGTGGAGGGCGGGCCCCCAAACTTCCACCACACACTCAGCCATGTTCCGGAATTCTGAGTTTTGGGAGGTTCCGTCATCTGTCTGCAACACCCGGGATCTCCTAGGAGCCCTTTGCGTGTCTTCCCCGAATGCCTCCCGGTGCGGGCTGCCGGGGAATGAGGGGGTTGGGCTGGAAATGCTGGTAGCATCTAGTGCCTCCCCCTGGACAGGGGAGGTAATTAGCGAACTTCCCCCTGCCAGGGAACACCTGTGACACCAGGCAGCTGCGTGGATGGTGACCTCAAAACTCCCCCACACAGTCAGACGTGTTCCGGAATTCTGAGTGTGGGGAGGTTCCGTCTTCTGTGTGCAGCACCCGGGATCTCCTAAGAGCCTTTCGCGTGTCTTCCCCGAGTCCCTCCCTGTGTGGGCTGCCGGGGAATTGCGTGGGTTGGGCTGGAAATGCAGGTAGCATCTATTGCCTACCCCTGGACAGGGGAGGTAATTAGCGGACTTTCCCCTGCCAGGGAACACCTGTGACAACAGGCAGCTGCGTGGAGGTCGGCCCCAAACCTCCCCCACACAGTCAGCCGTGTTCCGGAATTCTGAGTGTGTGGTGGTTCCGTCATTTCTATGCAGCACCCAGGATAACCTCGGAGCCCTTCGCGTGTCTTCCCCGAGTGCCTTACATTGCGGGCTGCCGGGGAAATGCGGGAGTTGTGCTAGAAATGCAGGTAGAATCTAGTGCTTCCACCTGGACACGGGAGGTAATTAGCGGACTACCCCCTGCAAGGGAACACCTGTGACACCAGGCAGCTGCGTGGAAGGCGGCCCCGTACCTCCACCACACAGTAAGAAGTGTTCCGGAATACTGAGTGTGGGGAGGTTCCGTCTTCTGTCTGCAGCACCCGGGATCGCCTAGGAGCCCTTCGCGTGTCTTCCCCGAGTCCCTCCCAGTGCGGGCTGCCGGGGAAAGGCGGGGGTTGGGCTGGAAATGCAGGTAGCATCTAGTGCCTCCCCCTGGACTCGGGAGGTAATTAGTGGACTTCCCCCTGCAAGGGAACACCTGTGAAACCAAGCAGCTGCGTGGAGGTCTCCCCAATCTTCCCCCACACAGTCAGCCGTGTTCCGGTATTCTGAGTGTGGGTAGGTTCCGTCTTCTGTCTGCAGCACCCGGGATCTTTTAGGAGCCCTTCGCGTATCTTCCCCAAGGCCCTCCCGTTGCGGGCTGCAGGGGAATGAGTGGGTTGGGTTGTAAATGCAGGTAGCATCCAGTGCCTCCCCCTGGACCGGGGTTTAAATTAACGGACTTCCACCTGCCAGGGAACACCTGTGACACCAGGCAGCTGCGTGGATGGTGGCCCGGAACCTACACCACACATTCAGCAGTGTTACGGAATTCTGAGTGTTGGGAGGTTCCGTAATCTGTCTGCAGCACCCTGGATCCCCTAGGAGCCCTTCGCGTGTCTTCCCCGAGTGCCTCCCAGTGCGGGCTGGCGGGGAAAAGCGTGGTTTGGGCTGGAAATTTACGTAGCATCTAGTGACTCCCCCTGGACTCGGGAGGTAATTGGCGGAATTCCCCCGGCCAGGGAACACCTGTGACACCAGGCAGCTGCGTGGAGGGAGGCCCCAAAGTTCCCTCACACAGTCAGCCGTTTTCCGGAATTCTGAATGTGGGGAGGTTCCGTCATCTCTATGCAGCACCCGGGATAACCTAGGTGCCCTTTGCGTGTCTTCCCCGAGTGCCTCCCAGTGCGGGCTGGCCGGGAAAGGCGGGGTTTGGGCTGGAAATGCAGGTAGCATCTAGTGCCACCCCCTGAACAGGGGAGGTAATTAGCGGACTTCCCCCTGCCAGGGAACACCTGTGACACCAGGCAGCTGCGTGGAGGGCGGCCCCAAACCTCCCCAACACAGTCAGCCGTGTTCTGGAATTCTGAGTGTGGGGAGGTTCCGTCTTCTGCCTGCAGCAACCGGGATCTCCTAGGAGCCCTTCGCGTGTCTCCCCCGAGTGCCTCCCAGTGCGGTCTGGAGGGGAAATGCGGGGGTTGTGCTGGAATTGCAGGTAGCATCTAGTGCCTCCCCCTGGAGAGGAGAAGTAATTAGCGGACTTCCCCCTACCAGGGAACACCTGTGACAACAGGCAGCTGCGTGGATGGTGGCACGGAAGCTCCACCACAAATTCAGCAGTGTTACGGAATTCTGAGTGTTGGGAGGTTCCGTCATCTGTCTGCAGCACCCGGGATCTCCTAGGAGCCCTTCGCGTGTCTTCCCCGAGTGCCTCCCCGTGCGGGCTGCCGGGGAAAGGCAGGCGTTGGGCTGGAATTGCAGGTAGCATCTAGTGCCTCTCCCTGGACAGGGGAGGTAATTAGCGGACTTCCCCCTGCCAGGGAACACCTGTGACACCAGGCAGCTGCGTGGAGGTCGGCCCCAAACCTCCCCCACACAGTCAGCCGTGTTCCGGAATTCTGAGTGTGTGGTGGTTCCGTCATCTCTATGCAGCACCCGGGATAACCTAGGAGCCCTTCGCATGTCTTCCCCGAGTGCCTTACATTGCGGGCTGCCGGGGAAATGCGGGAGTTGTGCTAGAAATGCAGGGAGAATCTAGTGCCTCCCCCTGGACAGGGGAGGTAATTAGCGGAATTCCCCCTGCCAGGGAACACCTGTGACACCAGGCAGCTGCGTGGAAGGCGGCCCCGAACCTCCACCACACAGTCAGTAGTGTTCCGGAATTCTGAGTGTGGGGAGGTTCCGTCTTCTGTCTGCAGCACCCGGGATCGCCTAGGAGCCCTTCGCGTGTCTCCCTCGAGTGCCTCCCGGTGCGGGCTGCAGGGGAATGAGGGTGTTGGGCTGGAAATGGAAGTAGCATCTAGGGCCTCCACCTGGACAGGGGAGGTAATTAGCGGACTTCCCCCTGCCAGGAAACACCTGTGACACCAGGCAGCTGCGTGGATGGTGGCCCGGAAACTCCACCTCACATTCAGCAGTGTTACGGAATTCTGAGTGTTGGGAGGTTCCGTCATCTGTCTGCAGCACCCGGGATCCCCTAGGAGCCCTTCGCGTTTCTTCCCCGAGTGCCTCCCAGTGCGGGCTGCAGGGGAAAGGAGGGGGTTGTGCTGGAAATGCAGGTAGCATCTAGTGCCTCTCCCTGGACAAGGGAGGTAATTAGCGGACTTCCCCCTCCCAGGGAACACCTGTGACACTAGGCAGCTGCGTGGAGTTCGGCCCCAAACCTCCCCCACACTGTCAGCCATGTTCCGGAATTCGGAGTGTGTGGTGGTTCCGTCTTTTCTATGCAGCACCCGGGATAACCTAGGAGCCCTTCGCGTGTCTTAACCGAATGCCTCCCTGTGCGGGCTGCAGGGGAATGAGGGGTTTGGGCTGGAAATGGAGGTAGCATCTAGTGCCTCCCCCTTGACAGGGGAGGTAATTAGCGGACTTCCCCCTGCCAGGGAACACCTGTGACACCAGGCAGCTGCGTGTAGGGCGGCCCCGAACCTCCACCACACAGTCAGCAGTGTTCCGGAATTCTGAGTTTGGGGAGGTTCCGTCTTCTGTCTACAGCACCCGGGATCACATAGGAGACCTTCGCGTGTCTTCCCCGAGTACCTCCCAGTGCGGGCTGACGGGGAAAAGCGGGGTTTGTGCTGGAAATGCAGGTAGAATCTAGTGACTCTCCCTGGACAGGGGAGGTAATTAGCGGACTTCCCCCTGCCAGAGAACACCTGTGACACCAGGCAGCTGCGTGGATGGTGGCACGGAAGCTCCACCACAAATTCAGCAGTGTTACGGAATTCTGAGTGTTGGGAGGTTCCGTCATCTGTCTGCAGCACCCGGGATCTCCTAGGAGCCCTTCGCGTGTCTTCCCCGAGTGCCTCCCCGTGCGGGCTGCCGGGGAAAGGCAGGCGTTGGGCTGGAATTGCAGGTAGCATCTAGTGCCTCTCCCTGGACAGGGGAGGTAATTAGCGGACTTCCCCCTGCCAGGGAACACCTGTGACACCAGGCAGCTGCGTGGAGGTCGGCCCCAAACCTCCCCCACACAGTCAGCCGTGTTCCGGAATTCTGAGTGTGTGGTGGTTCCGTCATCTCTATGCAGCACCCGGGATAACCTAGGAGCCCTTCGCATGTCTTCCCCGAGTGCCTTACATTGCGGGCTGCCGGGGAAATGCGGGAGTTGTGCTAGAAATGCAGGGAGAATCTAGTGCCTCCCCCTGGACAGGGGAGGTAATTAGCGGAATTCCCCCTGCCAGGGAACACCTGTGACACCAGGCAGCTGCGTGGAAGGCGGCCCCGAACCTCCACCACACAGTCAGTAGTGTTCCGGAATTCTGAGTGTGGGGAGGTTCCGTCTTCTGTCTGCAGCACCCGGGATCGCCTAGGAGCCCTTCGCGTGTCTCCCTCGAGTGCCTCCCGGTGCGGGCTGCAGGGGAATGAGGGTGTTGGGCTGGAAATGGAAGTAGCATCTAGGGCCTCCACCTGGACAGGGGAGGTAATTAGCGGACTTCCCCCTGCCAGGAAACACCTGTGACACCAGGCAGCTGCGTGGATGGTGGCCCGGAAACTCCACCTCACATTCAGCAGTGTTACGGAATTCTGAGTGTTGGGAGGTTCCGTCATCTGTCTGCAGCACCCGGGATCCCCTAGGAGCCCTTCGCGTTTCTTCCCCGAGTGCCTCCCAGTGCGGGCTGCAGGGGAAAGGAGGGGGTTGTGCTGGAAATGCAGGTAGCATCTAGTGCCTCTCCCTGGACAAGGGAGGTAATTAGCGGACTTCCCCCTCCCAGGGAACACCTGTGACACTAGGCAGCTGCGTGGAGTTCGGCCCCAAACCTCCCCCACACTGTCAGCCATGTTCCGGAATTCGGAGTGTGTGGTGGTTCCGTCTTTTCTATGCAGCACCCGGGATAACCTAGGAGCCCTTCGCGTGTCTTAACCGAATGCCTCCCTGTGCGGGCTGCAGGGGAATGAGGGGTTTGGGCTGGAAATGGAGGTAGCATCTAGTGCCTCCCCCTTGACAGGGGAGGTAATTAGCGGACTTCCCCCTGCCAGGGAACACCTGTGACACCAGGCAGCTGCGTGTAGGGCGGCCCCGAACCTCCACCACACAGTCAGCAGTGTTCCGGAATTCTGAGTTTGGGGAGGTTCCGTCTTCTGTCTACAGCACCCGGGATCACATAGGAGACCTTCGCGTGTCTTCCCCGAGTACCTCCCAGTGCGGGCTGACGGGGAAAAGCGGGGTTTGTGCTGGAAATGCAGGTAGAATCTAGTGACTCTCCCTGGACAGGGGAGGTAATTAGCGGACTTCCCCCTGCCAGAGAACACCTGTGACACCAGGCAGCTGCGTGGAGGGCGGCCCCAAAGTTCCCTCACACAGTCAGCCGTTTTCCGGTATTCTGAATGTGGGGAGGTTCCGTCATCTCTATGCAGCACCCGGGATAACCTAGGAGCCCTTCGCCTGTCTTCCCCGAGTGCCTCCCCGTGCGTGCTGCCGGGGAAAACCGGGGGTTGGGCCGGAAATGCAGGTAGCATCTAGTGCCTCCCCCTGGACAGGAGAGGTAGTTAGCGGAATTCCCCCTGCCAGGGAACACCTGTGACACCAGGCAGCTTTGTGGAGGGCGGCCCCAAACCTCCCCCACACAGTTAGCCGTTTTCCGGAATTGTGAGTGTTGGGAGATTCCGTCATCTGTCTGCAGCACCCGGGATCTCCTAGGAGCCCTTCGCGTGTCTTCCCAGAATGCCACCCGGTGCGGGCTGCCGGGGAAAGACGGGGGTTGGGCTGGAAATTCAGGTAGCATCTAGTGCCTCCCGCTGGACTCGGGAGGTAATTAGCGGACTTCCCCCTGCCAGGGAACACCTGTGAAAATAGGCAGCTGGGTGGAGGTCGGCCCCAAATCTCCCACACACAGTCAGTCATGTTCCGGAATTCTGTGTGTGGGGAGGTTCCGTCTTCTGACTGCAGCACCCGGAAACTCTGAAGAGCCCTTCGCGTGTTTTCCCCGAGTGTCTCCCAGTGCGGGCTGGCGGGGAAAAGAGAGGTTTGGCCTGTAAATGCAGGTGGCATCTAGTGACACCCCCTGGACTCGGGAGGTAATTAGCGGACTTCCCCCTGCCAGGGAACACCTGTGACACCAGGCAGCTGCGTGGATGTTGGCCTCAAACCTTCCACACACAGTCAGCCTTGTTCCGGAATTCTGAGTGTGGGGAGGTTCCATATTCTGTCTGCAGCACCCGGGATCGCCTAGGAGCCCTTCGCGTGTCTTCCCCGAGTCCCTCCCAGTGCGGGCTGCCAGGGAAAGGCGGGGGTTGGGCTGGAAATGCAGGTAGCATCTAGTGCCACCCCCTGGACTCGGGAGGTAATTAGCGGACTTCTCCCTGCCAGGGAACACCTGTGAAACCAAGCAGCTGCGTGGAGGTCTGCCCAAACTTCCCCCACACAGTCAGCCGTGTTCCGGTATTCTGAGTGTGGGTAGGTTCCGTCTTCTGTCTGCAGCACCCGGGATCACCTAAGAGTCTTTCGCGTGTCTTCCCCGAGTCCCTCCCTGTGCGGGCTGTCGGGGAAATGCGGGGGTTGGGCTGGAAATGCAGGTAGCATCTAGTGCCTCCCCCTGGACTCGGGAGGTAATTAGCGGACTTTCCCCTGCCAGGGAACACCTGTGACAACAGGCAGCTGCGTGGATCGTAGCCCGGAAGCTCCACCACAAATTTAGCATTGTTACGGAATTCTGAGTGTTGGGAGGATCCGTCATCTGTCTGCAGCACCTGGGATCTCCTAGGAGCCCTTCGCGTGTCTTCCCCGAGTGCCTCCCACTGCGGGCTGCCGGGGAAATGCGGGGAGTTGGCTGGAATTGCAGGTAGCATCTAGTGCCTCTTCCTGGACAGGGGAGGTAATTAGCGGACTTCCCCCTCCTAGGGAACACCTGTGACACCAGGCAGCTGCGTGGTGGTCGGCCCCAAACCTCCCCAACACAGTCAGCCGTGTTCCGGAATTCTGAGCGTGTGGTGGTTCCATCATCTCTATGCAGCACCTGGGATAACCTAGGAGGCTTTCGCGGGTCTTCCCCGAGTGCCTTACATTGCGGGCTGCCGGGGAAATGTCGGAGTTGTGCAAGAAATGCAGGTAGCATCTAGTGCCTCTCCCTGGACAGGGGAGGTAGTTAGCGGACTTCCCCCTGCCAGTGAACACCTGTGAACACCAGGCAGTTGCGTGGGGGGCGGCCCCAAATCTCCCCCACACAGTCAGCCATGTTCCAGAATTCTGAGTGGTGGGAGATACCGTCATCTGTCTGCAGAACCCGGGATCTCCTAGGAGTCTTTCGCGTGTCTTCCCCGAGTTCCTCCCAGTGCGGGCTGCCGGGGAAAGGCGGGGGTTGGGCTGGAAATGCAGGTAGCATCTAGTGCCTCCCCCTTGACAGGGGAGGTAATTAGCGGACTTCCCCCTGCCAGGGAACACCTGTGACACCAGGCAGCTGCGTGGAAGGCGGCCCCGAACCTCCACCACACAGTCAGTAGTGTTCCGGAATTCTGAGTCTGCGGAGGTTCCGTCTTCTGTCTGCAGCACCCGGGATCGCCTAGGAGCCCTTCGCGTGTCTTCCCCGAGTGCCTCACGGTGCGGGCTGCCGGGGAATAAGGGGGGTGGGCTGGAAATGCTGGTAGCATCTAGTGCCTCCCCCTGGACAGGGGAGGAAATTAGCGGACTTCCCCCTGCCAGGGAACACCTGTGACACCAGGCAGCTGTGTGGAGGGCGGCCCCAAAGCACCCCAACACAGTCAGCCGTTTTCCGGAATGCTGAATGTGGGGAGGTTCCGTCATCTCTATGCAGCACCCGGGATAACCTAGGAGCCCTTCGCGTGTCTTCCCCGAGTGCCTCCCAGTGCCGGCTGCCGGGGAAAGCCGGGGGTTGGGCTGGAAATGCAGGTAGCATCTAGTGACTCCCCCTGGAGGGGAGAAGTAATTAGCGGAATTCCCCCTGCCAGGGAACACCTGTGACACCAGGCAGCTTCGTGGATGGTGGCCCCAAACTTCCACCACACACTCAGCCATGTTCCGGAATTCTGAGTTTTCGGAGGTTCCGTCATCTGTCTGCAACACCCGGGATCTCCTAGGAGCCCTTCGCGTGTCTTCCCCGAGTGCCTCCCCGTGCGGGCTGCCGGGGAAAGGCAGGCGTTGGGCTGGAATTGCAGGTAGCATCTAGTGCCTCTCCCTGGACAGGGGAGGTAATTAGCGGACTTCCCCCTGCCAGGGAACACCTGTGACACCAGGCAGCTGCGTGGAGGTGGGCCCCAAACCTCCCCCACACAGTCAGCCGTGTTCCGGAATTCTGAGTGTGTGGTGGTTCCGTCATCTCTATGCAGCACCCGGGATAACCTAGGAGCCCTTCGCATGTCTTCCCCGAGTGCCTTACATTGCGGGCTGCCGGGGAAATGCGGGAGTTGTGCTAGAAATGCAGGTAGCATCTAGTGCCTCCCCCTGGACAGGGGAGGTAATTAGCGGACTTCCCCCTGCCAGGGAACACCTGTGACACCAGGCAGCTGCGTGGAAGGCGGCCCCGAACCTCCACCACACAGTCAGTAGTGTTCCGGAATTCTGAGTGTGCGGAGGTTCCGTCTTCTGTCTGCAGCACCTGGGATCGCCTAGGAGCCCTTCGCGTGTCTTCCCCGAGTGCCTCACGTTGCGGGCTGCCGGGGAATGAGGGGGTTGGGCTGGAAATGCTGGTAGCATCTAGTGCCTCCCCCTGGACAGGGGAGGAAATTAGCGGACTTCCCCCTGCCAGGGAACACCTGTGACACCAGGCAGCTGCGTGGAGGGTGGCCCCAAAGCTCCCCAACACAGTCAGCCGTTTTCCGGAATTCTGAATGTGGGGAGGTTCCGTCATCTCTATGCAGCACCCGGGATAACCTACGAGCACTTCGCGTGTCTTCCCCGAGTGCCTCCCATTGCGGGCTCCCGGGGAAATCCGGGGGTTGGGCTGGAAATGCAGGTAGCATCTAGTGCCTCCCCCTGGACGGGAGAGGAAATTAGCGGACTTCCCCCTGCCGGGGAACACCTGTGACACCAGGCAGCTGCGTGGATGGTGGCCCGGAAACTCCAAAACAAATTCAGCACTGTTACGGAATTCTGAGTGTTGGGAGGTTCCGTCATCTCTTGCAGCACCCGGAATAACCTAGGAGACCTTCGCGTGTCTTCCCCGAGAGCCTCCCAGTGCGGGCTGCCAGGAAAGCCGGGGGTTGTGCTGGAAATTCAGGAGGCATCTAGTGCCTCCCCCTGGACTGGAGAGGAAATTAGTGGACTTCCCCCTGCCAGGGAACACCTGTGACACCAGGCAGCTGCGTGGAGGGCGGCCCCAAACTTCCACCACACACTCAGCCATGTTCCGGAATTCTGAGTTTTGGGAGGTTCCGTCATCTGTCTGCAACACCCGGGATCTCCTAGGAGCCCTTTGCGTGTCTTCCCCGAGTGCCTCCCGGTGCGGGCTGCCGGGGAATGAGGGGGTTGGGCTGGAAATGCTGGTAGCATCTAGTGCCTCCCCCTGGACAGGGGAGGTAATTAGCGAACTTCCCCCTGCCAGGGAACACCTGTGACACCAGGCAGCTGCGTGGATGGTGACCTCAAAACTCCCCCACACAGTCAGACGTGTTCCGGAATTCTGAGTGTGGGGAGGTTCCGTCTTCTGTGTGCAGCACCCGGGATCTCCTAAGAGCCCTTCGCGTGTCTTCCCCGAGTCCCTCCCTGTGTGGGCTGCCGGGGAATTGCGTGGGTTGGGCTGGAAATGCAGGTAGCATCTATTGCCTCCCCCTGGACAGGGGAGGTAATTAGCGGACTTTCCCCTGCCAGGGAACACCTGTGACAACAGGCAGCTGCGTGGAGGTCGGCCCCAAACCTCCCCCACACAGTCAGCCGTGTTCCGGAATTCTGAGTGTGTGGTGGTTCCGTCATTTCTATGCAGCACCCAGGATAACCTCGGAGCCCTTCGCGTGTCTTCCCCGAGTGCCTTACATTGCGGGCTGCCGGGGAAATGCGGGAGTTGTGCTAGAAATGCAGGTAGAATCTAGTGCTTCCACCTGGACACGGGAGGTAATTAGCGGACTACCCCCTGCAAGGGAACACCTGTGACACCAGGCAGCTGCGTGGAAGGCGGCCCCGTACCTCCACCACACAGTAAGAAGTGTTCCGGAATACTGAGTGTGCGGAGGTTCCGTCTTCTGTCTGCAGCACCCGGGATCACATAGGAGACCTTCGCGTGTCTTCCCCGAGTACCTCCCAGTGCGGGCTGACGGGGAAAAGCGGGGTTTGTGCTGGAAATGCAGGTAGCATCTAGTGCCTCCCCCTTGACAGGGGAGGTAATTAGCGGACTTCCCCCTGCCAGGGAACACCTGTGACACCAGGCAGCTGCGTGGAGGGCGGCCCCAATCTTCCACCACACACTAAGCCGTGTTCCGGAATTCTGAGTTTGGGGAGGTTCCGTCTTCTGTCTTCAGCAACCGGGATCACCTTGGAGACTTTCGCGTATCTTCCCCGAGGCCCTCCCGTTGCGGGCTGCAGGGGAATGAGGTGTATGCCCTGGAAATGCAGGTAGCATCTAGTGCCTCCCCCTGGATAGGGGAGGTAATTAGCGGACTTCCCCCTGCCAGGGAACACCTGTGACACCAGGCAGCTGCGTGGATGGTGGCCCGGAAACTCCACCTCACATTCAGCAGTGTTACGGAATTCTGAGTGTTGGGAGGTTCCGTCATCTGTCTGCAGCACCCGGGATCCCCTAGGAGCCCTTCGCGTTTCTTCCCCGAGTGCCTCCCAGTGCGGGCTGCAGGGGAAAGGAGGGGGTTGTGCTGGAAATGCAGGTAGCATCTAGTGCCTCTCCCTGGACAAGGGAGGTAATTAGCGGACTTCCCCCTCCCAGGGAACACCTGTGACACTAGGCAGCTGCGTGGAGTTCGGCCCCAAACCTCCCCCACACTGTCAGCCATGTTCCGGAATTCGGAGTGTGTGGTGGTTCCGTCTTTTCTATGCAGCACCCGGGATAACCTAGGAGCCCTTCGCGTGTCTTAACCGAATGCCTCCCTGTGCGGGCTGCAGGGGAATGAGGGGTTTGGGCTGGAAATGGAGGTAGCATCTAGTGCCTCCCCCTTGACAGGGGAGGTAATTAGCGGACTTCCCCCTGCCAGGGAACACCTGTGACACCAGGCAGCTGCGTGTAGGGCGGCCCCGAACCTCCACCACACAGTCAGCAGTGTTCCGGAATTCTGAGTTTGGGGAGGTTCCGTCTTCTGTCTACAGCACCCGGGATCACATAGGAGACCTTCACGTGTCTTCCCCGAGTACCTCCCAGTGCGGGCTGACGGGGAAAAGCGGGGTTTGTGCTGGAAATGCAGGTAGAATCTAGTGACTCTCCCTGGACAGGGGAGGTAATTAGCGGACTTCCCCCTGCCAGAGAACACCTGTGACACCAGGCAGCTGCGTGGAGGGCGGCCCCAAAGTTCCCTCACACAGTCAGCCGTTTTCCGGTATTCTGAATGTGGGGAGGTTCCGTCATCTCTATGCAGCACCCGGGATAACCTAGGAGCCCTTCGCCTGTCTTCCCCGAGTGCCTCCCCGTGCGTGCTGCCGGGGAAAACCGGGGGTTGGGCCGGAAATGCAGGTAGCATCTAGTGCCTCCCCCTGGACAGGAGAGGTAGTTAGCGGAATTCCCCCTGCCAGGGAACACCTGTGACACCAGGCAGCTTTGTGGAGGGCGGCCCCAAACCTCCCCCACACAGTTAGCCGTTTTCCGGAATTGTGAGTGTTGGGAGATTCCGTCATCTGTCTGCAGCACCCGGGATCTCCTAGGAGCCCTTCGCGTGTCTTCCCAGAATGCCACCCGGTGCGGGCTGCCGGGGAAAGACGGGGGTTGGGCTGGAAATTCAGGTAGCATCTAGTGCCTCCCGCTGGACTCGGGAGGTAATTAGCGGACTTCCCCCTGCCAGGGAACACCTGTGAAAATAGGCAGCTGGGTGGAGGTCGGCCCCAAATCTCCCACACACAGTCAGTCATGTTCCGAAATTCTGTGTGTGGGGAGGTTCCGTCTTCTGACTGCAGCACCCGGAAACTCTGAAGAGCCCTTCGCGTGTTTTCCCCGAGTGTCTCCCAGTGCGGGCTGGCGGGGAAAAGAGAGGTTTGGCCTGTAAATGCAGGTGGCATCTAGTGACACCCCCTGGACTCGGGAGGTAATTAGCGGACTTCCCCCTGCCAGGGAACACCTGTGACACCAGGCAGCTGCGTGGATGTTGGCCTCAAACCTTCCACACACAGTCAGCCTTGTTCCGGAATTCTGAGTGTGGGGAGGTTCCATATTCTGTCTGCAGCACCCGGGATCGCCTAGGAGCCCTTCGCGTGTCTTCCCCGAGTCCCTCCCAGTGCGGGCTGCCAGGGAAAGGCGGGGGTTGGGCTGGAAATGCAGGTAGCATCTAGTGCCACCCCCTGGACTCGGGAGGTAATTAGCGGACTTCTCCCTGCCAGGGAACACCTGTGAAACCAAGCAGCTGCGTGGAGGTCTGCCCAAACTTCCCCCACACAGTCAGCCGTGTTCCGGTATTCTGAGTGTGGGTAGGTTCCGTCTTCTGTCTGCAGCACCCGGGATCACCTAAGAGTCTTTCGCGTGTCTTCCCCGAGTCCCTCCCTGTGCGGGCTGTCGGGGAAATGCGGGGGTTGGGCTGGAAATGCAGGTAGCATCTAGTGCCTCCCCCTGGACTCGGGAGGTAATTAGCGGACTTTCCCCTGCCAGGGAACACCTGTGACAACAGGCAGCTGCGTGGATCGTAGCCCGGAAGCTCCACCACAAATTTAGCATTGTTACGGAATTCTGAGTGTTGGGAGGATCCGTCATCTGTCTGCAGCACCTGGGATCTCCTAGGAGCCCTTCGCGTGTCTTCCCCGAGTGCCTCCCACTGCGGGCTGCCGGGGAAATGCGGGGAGTTGGCTGGAATTGCAGGTAGCATCTAGTGCCTCTTCCTGGACAGGGGAGGTAATTAGCGGACTTCCCCCTCCTAGGGAACACCTGTGACACCAGGCAGCTGCGTGGTGGTCGGCCCCAAACCTCCCCAACACAGTCAGCCGTGTTCCGGAATTCTGAGCGTGTGGTGGTTCCGTCATCTCTATGCAGCACCTGGGATAACCTAGGAGGCTTTCGCGGGTCTTCCCCGAGTGCCTTACATTGCGGGCTGCCGGGGAAATGTCGGAGTTGTGCTAGAAATGCAGGTAGCATCTAGTGCCTCTCCCTGGACAGGGGAGGTAGTTAGCGGACTTCCCCCTGCCAGTGAACACCTGTGAACACCAGGCAGTTGCGTGGGGGGCGGCCCCAAATCTCCCCCACACAGTCAGCCATGTTCCAGAATTCTGAGTGGTGGGAGATTCCGTCATCTGTCTGCAGAACCCGGGATCTCCTAGGAGTCTTTCGCGTGTCTTCCCCGAGTTCCTCCCAGTGCGGGCTGCCGGGGAAAGGCGGGGGTTGGGCTGGAAATGCAGGTAGCATCTAGTGCCTCCCCCTTGACAGGGGAGGTAATTAGCGGACTTCCCCCTGCCAGGGAACACCTGTGACACCAGGCAGCTGCGTGGAAGGCGGCCCCGAACCTCCACCACACAGTCAGTAGTGTTCCGGAATTCTGAGTCTGCGGAGGTTCCGTCTTCTGTCTGCAGCACCCGGGATCGCCTAGGAGCCCTTCGCGTGTCTTCCCCGAGTGCCTCACGGTGCGGGCTGCCGGGGAATGAGGGGGTTGGGCTGGAAATGCTGGTAGCATCTAGTGCCTCCCCCTGGACAGGGGAGGAAATTAGCGGACTTCCCCCTGCCAGGGAACACCTGTGACACCAGGCAGCTGTGTGGAGGGCGGCCCCAAAGCACCCCAACACAGTCAGCCGTTTTCCGGAATGCTGAATGTGGGGAGGTTCCGTCATCTCTATGCAGCACCCGGGATAACCTAGGAGCCCTTCGCGTGTCTTCCCCGAGTGCCTCCCAGTGCAGGCTGCCGGGGAAAGCCGGGGGTTGGGCTGGAAATGCAGGTAGCATCTAGTGACTCCCCCCTGGATGGGAGAAGTAATTAGCGGAATTCCCCCTGCCAGGGAACACCTGTGACACCAGGCAGCTTCGTGGATGGTGGCCCCAAACTTCCACCACACACTCAGCCATGTTCCGGAATTCTGAGTTTTCGGAGGTTCCGTCATCTGTCTGCAACACCCGGGATCTCCTAGGAGCCCTTCGCGTGTCTTCCCCGAGTGCCTCCCCGTGCGGGCTGCCGGGGAAAGGCAGGCGTTGGGCTGGAATTGCAGGTAGCATCTAGTGCCTCTCCCTGGACAGGGGAGGTAATTAGCGGACTTCCCCCTGCCAGGGAACAACCTGTGACACCAGGCAGCTGCGTGGAGGTGGGCCCCAAACCTCCCCCACACAGTCAGCCGTGTTCCGGAATTCTGAGGGTGTGGTGGTTCCGTCATCTCTATGCAGCACCCGGGATAACCTAGGAGCCCTTCGCATGTCTTCCCCGAGTGCCTTTACATTGCCGGCTGCCGGGGAATGCGGGAGTTGTGCTAGAAATGCAGGTAGCATCTAGTGCCTCGCAGGTGCACTAGTGCCTCCCCCTGGACGGGAGAGGAAATTAGCGGACTTCCCCCTGCCGGGGAACACCTGTGACACCAGGCAGCTGCGTGGATGGGGGCCCGGAAACTCCAAAACAAATTCAGCACTGTTACGGAATTCTGAGTGTTGGGAGGTTCCGTCATCTCTATGCAGCACCCGGAATAACCTAGGAGACCTTCGCGTGTCTTCCCCGAGAGCCTCCCAGTGCGGGCTGCCAGGAAAGCCGGGGGTTGTGCTGGAAATTCAGGAGGCATCTAGTGCCTCCCCCTGGACTGGAGAGGAAATTAGTGGACTTCCCCCTGCCAGGGAACACCTGTGACACCAGGCAGCTGCGTGGAGGGCGGCCCCAAACTTCCACCAACACTCAGCCATGTTCCGGAATTCTGAGTTTTGGGAGGTTCCGTCATCTGTCTGCAACACCCGGGATCTCCTAGGAGCCCTTTGCGTGTCTTCCCCGAATGCCTCCCGGTGCGGGCTGCCGGGGAATGAGGGGGTTGGGCTGGAAATGCTGGTAGCATCTAGTGCCTCCCCCTGGACAGGGGAGGTAATTAGCGAACTTCCCCCTGCCAGGGAACACCTGTGACACCAGGCAGCTGCGTGGATGGTGACCTCAAAACTCCCCCACACAGTCAGACGTGTTCCGGAATTCTGAGTGTGGGGAGGTTCCGTCTTCTGTGTGCAGCACCCGGGATCTCCTAAGAGCCTTTCGCGTGTCTTCCCCGAGTCCCTCCCTGTGTGGGCTGCCGGGGAATTGCGTGGGTTGGGCTGGAAATGCAGGTAGCATCTATTGCCTCCCCCTGGACAGGGGAGGTAATTAGCGGACTTTCCCCTGCCAGGGAACACCTGTGACAACAGGCAGCTGCGTGGAGGTCGGCCCCAAACCTCCCCCACACAGTCAGCCGTGTTCCGGAATTCTGAGTGTGTGGTGGTTCCGTCATTTCTATGCAGCACCCAGGATAACCTAGGAGCCCTTCGCGTGTCTTCCCCGAGTGCCTTACATTGCGGGCTGCCGGGGAAATGCGGGAGTTGTGCTAGAAATGCAGGTAGAATCTAGTGCTTCCACCTGGACACGGGAGGTAATTAGCGGAACTACCCCCTGCAAGGGAACACCTGTGACACCAGGCAGCTGCGTGGAAGGCGGCCCCGTACCTCCACCACACAGTAAGAAGTGTTCCGGAATACTGAGTGTGGGGAGGTTCCGTCTTCTGTCTGCAGCACCCGGGATCGCCTAGGGAGCCCTTCGCGTGTCTTCCCCGAGTCCCTCCCAGTGCGGGCTGCCGGGGAAAGGCGGGGGTTGGGCTGGAAATGCAGGTAGCATCTAGTGCCTCCCCCTGGACTCGGGAGGTAATTAGTGGACTTCCCCCTGCAGGGAACACCTGTGAAACCAAGCAGCTGCGTGGAGGTCTCCCCAATCTTCCCCCACACAGTCAGCCGTGTTCCGGTATTCTGAGTGTGGGTAGGTTCCGTCTTCTGTCTGCAGCACCCGGGATCTTTTAGGAGCCCTTCGCGTATCTTCCCCAAGGCCCTCCCGTTGCGGGCTGCAGGGGAATGAGTGGGTTGGGTTGTAAATGCAGGTAGCATCCAGTGCCTCCCCCTGGACAGGGGTTTAAATTAACGGACTTCCACCTGCCAGGGAACACCTGTGACACCAGGCAGCTGCGTGGATGGTGGCCCGGAACCTACAACCACACATTCAGCAGTGTTACGGAATTCTGAGTGTTGGGAGGTTCCGTAATCTGTCTGCAGCACCCTGGATCCCCTAGGAGCCCTTCGCGTGTCTTCCCCGAGTGCCTCCCAGTGCGGGCTGGCGGGGAAAAGCGTGGTTTGGGCTGGAAATTTACGTAGCATCTAGTGACTCCCCCTGGACTCGGGAGGTAATTGGCGGAATTCCCCCGGCCAGGGAACACCTGTGACACCAGGCAGCTGCGTGGAGGGAGGCCCCAAAGTTCCCTCACACAGTCAGCCGTTTTCCGGAATTCTGAATGTGGGGAGGTTCCGTCATCTCTATGCAGCACCCGGGATAACCTAGGTGCCCTTTGCGTGTCTTCCCCGAGTGCCTCCCAGTGCGGGCTGGCCGGGAAAGGCGGGGTTTGGGCTGGAAATGCAGGTAGCATCTAGTGCCACCCCCTGAACAGGGGAGGTAATTAGCGGACTTCCCCCTGCCAGGGAACACCTGTGACACCAGGCAGCTGCGTGGAGGGCGGCCCCAAACCTCCCCAACACAGTCAGCCGTTGTTCTGGAATTCTGAGTGTGGGGAGGTTCCGTCTTCTGCCTGCAGCAACCGGGATCTCCTAGGAGCCCTTCGCGTGTCTCCCCCGAGTGCCTCCCAGTGCGGTCTGGCGGGGAAATGCGGGGGTTGTGCTGGAATTGCAGGTAGCATCTAGTGCCTCCCCCTGGAGAGGAGAAGTAATTAGCGGACTTCCCCCTACCAGGGAACACCTGTGACAACAGGCAGCTGCGTGGATGGTGGCACGGAAGCTCCACCACAAATTCAGCAGTGTTACGGAATTCTGAGTGTTGGGAGGTTCCGTCATCTGTCTGCAGCACCCGGGATCTCCTAGGAGCCCTTCGCGTGTCTTCCCCGAGTGCCTCCCCGTGCGGGCTGCCGGGGAAAGGCAGGCGTTGGGCTGGAATTGCAGGTAGCATCTAGTGCCTCTCCCTGGACAGGGGAGGTAATTAGCGGACTTCCCCCTGCCAGGGAACACCTGTGACACCAGGCAGCTGCGTGGAGGTCGGCCCCAAACCTCCCCCACACAGTCAGCCGTGTTCCGGAATTCTGAGTGTGTGGTGGTTCCGTCATCTCTATGCAGCACCCGGGATAACCTAGGAGCCCTTCGCATGTCTTCCCCGAGTGCCTTACATTGCGGGCTGCCGGGGAAATGCGGGAGTTGTGCTAGAAATGCAGGGAGAATCTAGTGCCTCCCCCTGGACAGGGGAGGTAATTAGCGGAATTCCCCCTGCCAGGGAAACACCTGTGACACCAGGCAGCTGCGTGGAAGGCGGCCCCGAACCTCCACCACACAGTCAGTAGTGTTCCGGAATTCTGAGTGTGGGGAGGTTCCGTCTTCTGTCTGCAGCACCCGGGATCGCCTAGGAGCCCTTCGCGTGTCTCCCTCGAGTGCCTCCCGGTGCGGGCTGCAGGGGAATGAGGGTGTTGGGCTGGAAATGGAAGTAGCATCTAGGGCCTCCACCTGGACAGGGGAGGTAATTAGCGGACTTCCCCCTGCCAGGAAACACCTGTGACACCAGGCAGCTGCCGTGGAGGGCGGCCCCAATCTTCCACCACACACTAAGCCGTGTTCCGGAATTCTGAGTTTGGGGAGGTTCCGTCTTCTGTCTTCAGCAACCGGGATCACCTTGGAGACTTTCGCGTATCTTCCCCGAGGCCCTCCCGTTGCGGGCTGCAGGGGAATGAGGTGTATGCCCTGGAAATGCAGGTAGCATCTAGTGCCTCCCCCTGGATAGGGGAGGTAATTAGCGGACTTCCCCCTGCCAGGGAACACCTGTGACACCAGGCAGCTGCGTGGATGGTGGCCCGGAAACTCCACCTCACATTCAGCAGTGTTACGGAATTCTGAGTGTTGGGAGGTTCCGTCATCTGTCTGCAGCACCCGGGATCCCCTAGGAGCCCTTCGCGTTTCTTCCCCGAGTGCCTCCCAGTGCGGGCTGCAGGGGAAAGGAGGGGGTTGTGCTGGAAATGCAGGTAGCATCTAGTGCCTCTCCCTGGACAAGGGAGGTAATTAGCGGACTTCCCCCTCCCAGGGAACACCTGTGACACTAGGCAGCTGCGTGGAGTTCGGCCCCAAACCTCCCCCACACTGTCAGCCATGTTCCGGAATTCGGAGTGTGTGGTGGTTCCGTCTTTTCTATGCAGCACCCGGGATAACCTAGGAGCCCTTCGCGTGTCTTAACCGAATGCCTCCCTGTGCGGGCTGCAGGTGGAATGAGGGGTTTGGGCTGGAAATGGAGGTAGCATCTAGTGCCTCCCCCTTGACAGGGGAGGTAATTAGCGGACTTCCCCCTGCCAGGGAACACCTGTGACACCAGGCAGCTGCGTGTAGGGCGGCCCCGAACCTCCACCACACAGTCAGCAGTGTTCCGGAATTCTGAGTTTGGGGAGGTTTCCGTCTTCTGTCTACAGCACCCGGGATCACATAGGAGACCTTCGCGTGTCTTCCCCGAGTACCTCCCAGTGCGGGCTGACGGGGGAAAAGCGGGGTTTGTGCTGGAAATGCAGGTAGAATCTAGTGACTCTCCCTGGACAGGGGAGGTAATTAGCGGACTTCCCCCTGCCAGAGAACACCTGTGACACCAGGCAGCTGCGTGGAGGGCGGCCCCAAAGTTCCCTCACACAGTCAGCCGTTTTCCGGTATTCTGAATGTGGGGAGGTTCCGTCATCTCTATGCAGCACCCGGGATAACCTAGGAGCCCTTCGCCTGTCTTCCCCGAGTGCCTCCCCGTGCGTGCTGCCGGGGAAAACCGGGGGTTGGGCCGGAAATGCAGGTAGCATCTAGTGCCGTCCCCCTGGACAGGAGAGGTAGTTAGCGGAATTCCCCCTGCCAGGGAACCCTGTGACACCAGGCAGCTTTGTGGAGGGCGGCCCCAAACCTCCCCCACACCAGTTAGCCGTTTTCCCGGAATTGTGAGTGTGGGAGATTCCGTCATCTGTCTGCAGCACCCGGGATCTCCTAGGAGCCCTTCGCGTGTCTTCCCAGAATGCCACCCGGTGCGGGCCTGCCGGGGAAAAGACGGGGGGTTGGGCTGGAAATTCAGGTAGCATCTAGTGCCTCCCGCTGGACCTCGGGAGGTAATTAGCGGACTTCCCCCCTGCCAGGGAACACCTGTGAAAATAGGCAGCTGGGTGGAGGTCGGCCCCAAATCTCCCACACACAGTCAGTCATGTTCCGAAATTCTGTGTGTGGGGAGGTTCCGTCTTCTGACTGCAGCACCCGGAAAACTCTGAAGAGCCCTTCGCGTGTTTTCCCCGAGTGTCTCCCAGTGCGGGCTGGCGGGGAAAAGAGAGGTTTGGCCTGTAAATGCAGGTGGCATCTAGTGACACCCCCTGGACTCCGGGAGGTATTAGCGGACTTCCCCCTGCCAGGGAACACCTGTGACACCAGGGCAGCTGCGTGGATGTTGGCCTCAAACCTTCCACACACAGTCAGCCTTGTTCCGGAATTCTGAGTGTGGGGAGGTTCCATATTCTGTCTGCAGCACCCGGGATCGCCTAGGAGCCCTTCGCGTGTCTTCCCCGAGTCCCCTCCAGTGCGGGCTGCCAGGGAAAGGCGGGGGGGTTGGGCTGGAAATGCAGGTAGCATCTAGTGCCACCCCCTGGACTCGGGAGGTAATTAGCGGACTTCTCCCTGCCAGGGAACACCTGTGAAACCAAGCAGCTGCGTGGAGGTCTGCCCAAACTTCCCCCACACAGTCAGCCGTGTTCCGGTATTCCTGAGTGTGGGTAGGTTCCGTCTTCTAGTCTGCAGCACCCGGGATCACCTAAGAGTCTTTCGCGTGTCTTCCCCGAGTCCCTCCCTGTGCGGGCTGTCGGGGAAATGCGGGGGGTTGGGCTGGAAAATGCAGGTAGCATCTAGTGCCTCCCCCTGGACTCGGGAGGTAATTAGCGGACTTTCCTCCCTGCCAGGGAACACCTGTTGACAACAGGCAGCTGCGTGGATCGAGCCCGGAAGCTCCACCACAAATTTAGCATTGTACGGAAATTCTGAGTGTTGGGAGGATCCGTCATCTGTCTGCCAGCACCTGGATCTCCTAGGAGCCCTTCGCGTGTCTTCCCCGAGTGCCTCCCACTGCGGGCTGCCGGGGAAATGCGGGGAGTTGGCTGGATTGCAGGTAGCATCTAGTGCCTCTTCATGGACAGGGGAGGTAATTAGCGGACTTCCCCCTCCTAGGGAACACCTGTGACACCAGGCAGCTGCGTGGTGGTCGGGCCCCAAACCTCCCCAACACAGTCAGACCGTGTTCCGGAATTCTGAGCGTGTGGTGGTTCCGTCATCTCTATGCAGCCACCTGGGATAACCTAGGAGGCTTTCGCGGGTCTTCCCCGAGTGCCTTACATTGCGGGCTGCCGGGGAAATGTCGGAGTTGTGCTAGAAATGCAGGTAGCATCTAGTGCCTCTCCCTGGACAGGGGAGGTAGTTAGCGGACTTCCCCTGCCAGTGAACACCTGTGAACACCAGGCAGTTGCGTGGGGGGCGGCCCCAAATCTCCCCCACACAGTCAGCCATGTTCCGAATTCTGAGTGGTGGGAGATTCCGTCATCTGTCTGCAGAACCCGGATCTCCTAGGAGTCTTTCGCGTGTCGTCCCTCGAGTTCCTCCCAGTGCGGGCTGCCGGGGAAAGGCGGGGGTTGGGCTGGAAATGCAGGTAGCATCTAGTGCCTCCCCCTTGACAGGGGAGGTAATTAGCGGACTTCCCCCTGCCAGGGAACACCTGTGACACCAGGCAGCTGCGTGGAAGGCGGCCCCGAACCTCCACCACACAGTCAGTAGTGTTCCGGAATTCTGAGTCTGCGGAGGTTCCGTCTTCTGTCTGCAGCACCCGGGATCGCCTAGGAGCCCTTCGCCGTGTCTTCCCCGAGTGCCTCACGGTGCGGGCTGCCGGGGAATGAGGGTGGTTGGGCTGGAAATGCTGGTAGCATCTAGTGCCTCCCCCTGGACAGGGGAGGAAATTAGACGGACTTCCCCCTGCCAGGGAACACCTGTGACACCAGGCAGCTGTGTGGAGGGCGGCCCCAAAGCACCCCAACACAGTCAAAGAGCCGTTTTTCCGGAATGCTGAATGTGGGGAGGTTCCGTCATCTCTATGCAGCACACCCGGGATAACCTAGGAGCCCTTCGCGTGTCTTCCCCGAGTGCCTCCCAGTGCAGGCTGCCGGGGGAAAGCCGGGGGTTGGGCTGGAAAATGCAGGTAGCATCTAGTGACTCCCCCTGGATGGGAGAAGTAATTAACGGAATTCCCCCTGCCAGGGAACACCTGTGACACCAGGCAGCTTCGTGGATGGTGGCCCCAACTTCCACCACAACACTCAGCCATGTTCCGGAATTTCTGAGTTTTCGGAGGTTCCGTCATCTGTCTGCAACACCCGGGATCTCCTAGGAGCCCTTCGCCGTGTCTTCCCCGAGTGCCTCCCCGTGCGGGCTGCCGGGGAAAGGCAGGCGTTGGGCTGGAATTGCAGGTAGCATCTAGTGCCTCTCCCTGGACAGGGAGGTATTAGCGGACTTCCCCCTGCCAGGGAACACCTGTGACAACCAGGCAGCTGCGTGGAGGTGGGCCCCAAACCTCCCCCACACAGTCAGCCGTGTTCCGGAATTCTGAGGGTGTGGTGGTTCCGTCATCTCTATGCAGCACCCGGGATAACCTAGGAGCCCTTCGCATGTCTTCCCCGAGTGCCTTACATTGCCGGCTGCCGGGGAAATGCGGGAGTTGTGCTAGAAATGCAGGTAGCATCTAGTGCCTCCCCCTGGACGGGAGAGGAAATTAGCGACTTCCCCCTGCCGGGGAACACCTGTGACACCAGGCAGCTGCGTGGATGGTGGCCCGGAAACTCCAAAACAATTCAGCACTGTTACGGAATTCTGAGTGTTGGTAGGTTCCGTCATCTCTATGCAGCACCCGGAATAACCTAGGAGACCTTCGCGTGTCTTCCCCGAGAGCCTCCCAGTGCGGGCTGCCAGGAAGCCGGGGTTGTGCTGGAAATTCAGGAGGCATCTAGTGCCTCCCCCTGGACTGGAGAGGAAATTAGTGGACTTCCCCCTGCCAGGGAACACCTGTGACACCAGGCAGCTGCGTGGAGGGCGGCCCAAACTTCCCACCACACACTCAGCCATGTTTCCGGAATTCTGAGTTTGGGAGGTTCCGTCATCTGTCTGCAACACCCGGGATCTCCTAGGAGCCCTTTGCGTGTCTTCCCCGAATGCCTCCCGGTGCGGGCTGCCGGGGAATGAGGGGGGTTGGGCTGGAAAATGCTGGTAGCATCTAGTGCCTCCCCCTGGACAGGGGAGGTAATTAGCGAACTTCCCCCTGCCAGGGAACACCTGTGACACCAGGCAGCTGCGTGGATGGTGACCTCAAAACTCCCCCACACAGTCAGACGTGTTCCGGAAATTCTGAGTGTGGGGAGGTTCCGTCTTCTGTGTGCAGCACCCGGGATCTCCTAAGAGCCTTTCGCGTGTCTTCCCCGAGTCCCTCCCTGTGTGGGCTGCCGGGGAATTGCGTGGGTTGGGGCTGGAAATGCAGGTAGCATCTATTGCCTCCCCCTGGACAGGGGAGGTAATTAGCGGACTTTCCCCTGCCAGGGAACACCTGTGACAACAGGCAGCTGCGTGGAGGTCGGCCCCAAACCTCCCCCACACAGTCAGCCGTGTTCCGGAATTCTGAGTGTGTGGTGGTTCCGTCATTTCTATGCAGCACCCAGGATAACCTAGGAGCCCTTCGCGTGTCTTCCCCGAGTGCCTTACATTGCGGGCTGCCGGGGAAATGCGGGAGTTGTGCTAGAAATGCAGGTAGAATCTAGGGCTTTCCACCTGGACACGGGAGGGTAATTAGCGGGACTACCCCCTGCAAGGGAACACCTGTGACACCAGGCAGCTGCCGTGGAAGGCGGCCCCGTACCTCCACCACACAGTAAGAAGTGTTCCGGAATACTGAGTGTGGGAGGTTCCGTCTTCTGTCTGCAGCACCCGGGATCGCCTAGGAGCCCTTCGCGTGTCTTCCCCGAGTCCCTCCCGTGCGGGCTGCCGGGGAAAGGCGGGGGTTGGGCTGGAAATGCAGGTAGCATCTAGTGCCTCCCCCTGGACTCGGGAGGTAATTAGTGGACTTCCCCCTGCCAGGGAACACCTGTGAAACCAAGCAGCTGCGTGGAGGTCCCCCAATCTTCCCCCACACAGTCAGCCGTGTTCCGGTATTCTGAGTGTGGGTAGGTTCCGTCTTCTGTCTGCAGCACCCGGGATCTTTTAGGAGCCTTCGCGTATCTTCCCCAAGGCCCTCCGTTGCGGGCTGCAGGGGAATGAGTGGGTTGGGTTGTAAATGCAGGTAGCATCCAGTGCCTCCCCCTGGACAGGGGTTTAAATTAACGGACTTCCACCTGCCAGGGAACACCTGTGACACCAGGCAGCTGCGTGGATGGTGGCCCGGAACCTACACCACACATTCAGCAGTGTTACGGAATTCTGAGTGTTGGGAGGTTCCGTAATCTGTCTGCAGCACCCTGGATCCCCTAGGAGCCCTTCGCGTGTCTTCCCCGAGTGCCTCCCAGTGCGGGCTGGCGGGGAAAAGCGTGGTTTGGGCTGGAAATTTACGTAGCATCTAGTGACTCCCCCTGGACTCGGGAGGTAATTGGCGGAATTCCCCCGGCCAGGGACCACCTGTGACACCAGGCAGCTGCGTGGAGGGAGGCCCCAAGTTCCCTCACACAGTCAGGCCGTTTTCCGGAATTCTGAATGTGGGAGGTTCCGTCATCTCTATGCAGCACCCGGGATAACCTAGGTGCCCTTTGCGTGTCTTCCCCGAGTGCCTCCCAGTGCGGGCTGGCCGGGAAAGGCGGGGTTTGGGCTGGAAATGCAGGTAGCATCTAGTGCCACCCCCTGAACAGGGGAGGTAATTAGCGGACTTCCCCCTGCCAGGGAACACCTGTGACACCAGGCAGCTGCGTGGAGGGCGGCCCCAAACCTCCCCAACACAGTCAGCCGTGTTCTGGAATTCTGAGTGTGGGGAGGTTCCGTCTTCTGCCTGCAGCAACCGGGATCTCCTAGGAGCCCTTCGCGTGTCTCCCCCGAGTGCCTCCCAGTGCGGTCTGGCGGGGAAATGCGGGGGTTGTGCTGGAATTGCAGGTAGCATCTAGTGCTCCCCCTGGAGAGGAGAAGTAATTAGCGGACTTCCCCCTACCAGGGAACACCTGTGACAACAGGCAGCTGCGTGGATGGTGGCACGGAAGCTCCACCACAAATTCAGCAGTGTTACGGAATTCTGAGTGTTGGGAGGTTCCGTCATCTGTCTGCAGCACCCGGGATCTCCTAGGAGCCCTTCGCGTGTCTTCCCCGAGTGCCTCCCCGTGCGGGCTGCCGGGGAAAGGCAGGCGTTGGGCTGGAATTGCAGGTAGCATCTAGTGCCTCTCCCTGGACAGGGGAGGTAATTAGCGGACTTCCCCCTGCCAGGGAACACCTGTGACACCAGGCAGCTGCGTGGAGGTCGGCCCCAAACCTCCCCCACACAGTCAGCCGTGTTCCGGAATTCTGAGTGTGTGGTGGTTCCGTCATCTCTATGCAGCACCCGGGATAACCTAGGAGCCCTTCGCATGTCTTCCCGAGTGCCTTACATTGCGGGCTGCCGGGGAAATGCGGGAGTTGTGCTAGAAATGCAGGGAGAATCTAGTGCCTCCCCCTGGACAGGGGAGGTAATTAGCGGAATTCCCCCTGCCAGGGAACACCTGTGACACCAGGCAGCTGCGTGGAAGGCGGCCCCGAACCTCCACCACAACAGTCAGTAGTGTTCCGGAATTCTGAGTGTGGGGAGGTTCCGTCTTCTGTCTGCAGCACCCGGGATCGCCTAGGAGCCCTTCGCGTGTCTCCCTCGAGTGCCTCCCGGTGCGGGCTGCAGGGGAATGAGGGGTTTGGGCTGGAAATGGAAGTAGCATCTAGGGCCTCCACCTGGACAGGGGAGGTAATTAGCGGACTTCCCCCTGCCAGGAAACACTTGTGACACCAGGCAGCTGCGTGGAGGGCGGCCCCAATCTTCCACCACACACTAAGCCGTGTTCCGGAATTCTGAGTTTGGGGAGGTTCCGTCTTCTGTCTTCAGCAACCGGGATCACCTTGGAGACTTTCGCGTATCTTCCCCGAGGCCCTCCCGTTGCGGGCTGCAGGGGAATGAGGTGTATGCCCTGGAAATGCAGGTAGCATCTAGTGCCTCCCCCTGGATAGGGGAGGTAATTAGCGGACTTCCCCTGCCAGGGAACACCTGTGACACCAGGCAGCTGCGTGGATGGTGGCCCGGAAACTCCACCTCACATTCAGCAGTGTTACGGAATTCTGAGTGTTGGGAGGTTCCGTCATCTGTCTGCAGCACCCGGGATCCCCTAGGAGCCCTTCGCGTTTCTTCCCCGAGTGCCTCCCAGTGCGGGCTGCAGGGGAAAGGAGGGGGTTGTGCTGGAAATGCAGGTAGCATCTAGTGCCTCTCCCTGGACAAGGGAGGTAATTAGCGGACTTCCCCCTCCCAGGGAACACCTGTGACACTAGGCAGCTGCGTGGAGTTCGGCCCCAAACCTCCCCCCACACTGTCAGCCATGTTCCGGAATTCGGAGTGTGTGGTGGTTCCGTCTTTTCTATGCAGCACCCGGGATAACCTAGGAGCCCTTCGCGTGTCTTAACCGAATGCCTCCCTGTGCGGGCTGCAGGGGAATGAGGGGTTTGGGCTGGAAATGGAGGTAGCATCTAGTGCCTCCCCCTTGACAGGGGAGGTAATTAGCGGACTTCCCCCTGCCAGGGAACACCTGTGACACCAGGCAGCTGCGTGTAGGGCGGCCCCGAACCTCCACCACACAGTCAGCAGTGTTCCGGAATTCTGAGTTTGGGGAGGTTCCGTCTTCTGTCTACAGCACCCGGGATCACATAGGAGACCTTCGCGTGTCTTCCCCGAGTACCTCCCAGTGCGGGCTGACGGGGAAAAGCGGGGTTTGTGCTGGAAATGCAGGTAGAATCTAGTGACTCTCCCTGGACAGGGGAGGTAATTAGCGGACTTCCCCCTGCCAGAGAACACCTGTGACACCAGGCAGCTGCGTGGAGGGCGGCCCCAAAGTTCCCTCACACAGTCAGCCGTTTTCCGGTATTCTGAATGTGGGGAGGTTCCGTCATCTCTATGCAGCACCCGGGATAACCTAGGAGCCCTTCGCCTGTCTTCCCCGAGTGCCTCCCCGTGCGTGCTGCCGGGGAAAACCGGGGGTTGGGCCGGAAATGCAGGTAGCATCTAGTGCCTCCCCCTGGACAGGAGAGGTAGTTAGCGGAATTCCCCCTGCCAGGGAACACCTGTGACACCAGGCAGCTTTGTGGAGGGCGGCCCCAAACCTCCCCCACACAGTTAGCCGTTTTCCGGAATTGTGAGTGTTGGGAGATTCCGTCATCTGTCTGCAGCACCCGGGATCTCCTAGGAGCCCTTCGCGTGTCTTCCCAGAATGCCACCCGGTGCGGGCTGCCGGGGAAAGACGGGGGTTGGGCTGGAAATTCAGGTAGCATCTAGTGCCTCCCGCTGGACTCGGGAGGTAATTAGCGGACTTCCCCCTGCCAGGGAACACCTGTGAAAATAGGCAGCTGGGTGGAGGTCGGCCCCAAATCTCCCACACACAGTCAGTCATGTTCCGAAATTCTGTGTGTGGGGAGGTTCCGTCTTCTGACTGCAGCACCCGGAAACTCTGAAGAGCCCTTCGCGTGTTTTCCCCGAGTGTCTCCCAGTGCGGGCTGGCGGGGAAAAGAGAGGTTTGGCCTGTAAATGCAGGTGGCATCTAGTGACACCCCCTGGACTCGGGAGGTAATTAGCGGACTTCCCCCTGCCAGGGAACACCTGTGACACCAGGCAGCTGCGTGGATGTTGGCCTCAAACCTTCCACACACAGTCAGCCTTGTTCCGGAATTCTGAGTGTGGGGAGGTTCCATATTCTGTCTGCAGCACCCGGGATCGCCTAGGAGCCCTTCGCGTGTCTTCCCCCGAGTCCCTCCCAGTGCGGGCTGCCAGGGAAAGGCGGGGGTTGGGCTGGAAATGCAGGTAGCATCTAGTGCCACCCCCTGGACTCGGGAGGTAATTAGCGGACTTCTCCCTGCCAGGGAACACCTGTGAAACCAAGCAGCTGCGTGGAGGTCTGCCCAAACTTCCCCCACACAGTCAGCCGTGTTCCGGTATTCTGAGTGTGGGTAGGTTCCGTCTTCTGTCTGCAGCACCCGGGATCACCTAAGAGTCTTTCGCGTGTCTTCCCCGAGTCCCTCCCTGTGCGGGCTGTCGGGGAAATGCGGGGGTTGGGCTGGAAATGCAGGTAGCATCTAGTGCCTCCCCCTGGACTCGGGAGGTAATTAGCGGACTTTCCCCTGCCAGGGAACACCTGTGACAACAGGCAGCTGCGTGGATCGTAGCCCGGAAGCTCCACCACAAATTTAGCATTGTTACGGAATTCTGAGTGTTGGGAGGATCCGTCATCTGTCTGCAGCACCTGGGATCTCCTAGGAGCCCTTCGCGTTTCTTCCCCGAGTGCCTCCCACTGCGGGCTGCCGGGGAAATGCGGGGAGTTGGCTGGAATTGCAGGTAGCATCTAGTGCCTCTTCCTGGACAGGGGAGGTAATTAGCGGACTTCCCCCTCCTAGGGAACACCTGTGACACCAGGCAGCTGCGTGGTGGTCGGCCCCAAACCTCCCCAACACAGTCAGCCGTGTTCCGGAATTCTGAGCGTGTGGTGGTTCCGTCATCTCTATGCAGCACCTGGGATAACCTAGGAGGCTTTCGCGGGTCTTCCCCGAGTGCCTTACATTGCGGGCTGCCGGGGAAATGTCGGAGTTGTGCTAGAAATGCAGGTAGCATCTAGTGCCTCTCCCTGGACAGGGGAGGTAGTTAGCGGACTTCCCCCTGCCAGTGAACACCTGTGAACACCAGGCAGTTGCGTGGGGGGCGGCCCCAAATCTCCCCCACACAGTCAGCCATGTTCCAGAATTCTGAGTGGTGGGAGATTCCGTCATCTGTCTGCAGAACCCGGGATCTCCTAGGAGTCTTTCGCGTGTCTTCCCCGAGTTCCTCCCAGTGCGGGCTGCCGGGGAAAGGCGGGGGTTGGGCTGGAAATGCAGGTAGCATCTAGTGCCTCCCCCTTGACAGGGGAGGTAATTAGCGGACTTCCCCCTGCCAGGGAACACCTGTGACACCAGGCAGCTGCGTGGAAGGCGGCCCCGAACCTCCACCACACAGTCAGTAGTGTTCCGGAATTCTGAGTCTGCGGAGGTTCCGTCTTCTGTCTGCAGCACCCGGGATCGCCTAGGAGCCCTTCGCGTGTCTTCCCCGAGTGCCTCACGGTGCGGGCTGCCGGGGAATGAGGGGGTTGGGCTGGAAATGCTGGTAGCATCTAGTGCCTCCCCCTGGACAGGGGAGGAAATTAGCGGACTTCCCCCTGCCAGGGAACACCTGTGACACCAGGCAGCTGTGTGGAGGGCGGCCCCAAAGCACCCCAACACAGTCAGCCGTTTTCCGGAATGCTGAATGTGGGGAGGTTCCGTCATCTCTATGCAGCACCCGGGATAACCTAGGAGCCCTTCGCGTGTCTTCCCCGAGTGCCTCCCAGTGCAGGCTGCCGGGGAAAGCCGGGGGTTGGGCTGGAAATGCAGGTAGCATCTAGTGACTCCCCCTGGAGGGGAGAAGTAATTAGCGGAATTCCCCCTGCCAGGGAACACCTGTGAAACCAGGCAGCTTCGTGGATGGTGGCCCCAAACTTCCACCACACACTCAGCCATGTTCCGGAATTCTGAGTTTTCGGAGGTTCCGTCATCTGTCTGCAACACCCGGGATCTCCTAGGAGCCCTTCGCGTGTCTTCCCCGAGTGCCTCCCCGTGCGGGCTGCCGGGGAAAGGCAGGCGTTGGGCTGGAATTGCAGGTAGCATCTAGTGCCTCTCCCTGGACAGGGGAGGTAATTAGCGGACTTCCCCCTGCCAGGGAACACCTGTGACACCAGGCAGCTGCGTGGAGGTGGGCCCCAAACCTCCCCACACAGTCAGCCGTGTTCCGGAATTCTGAGGGTGTGGTGGTTCCGTCATCTCTATGCAGCACCCGGGATAACCTAGGAGCCCTTCGCATGTCTTCCCCGAGTGCCTTACATTGCCGGCTGCCGGGGAAATGCGGGAGTTGTGCTAGAAATGCAGGTAGCATCTAGTGCCTCCCCCTGGACGGGAGAGGAAATTAGCGGACTTCCCCCTGCCGGGGAACACCTGTGACACCAGGCAGCTGCGTGGATGGTGGCCCGGAAACTCCAAAACAAATTCAGCACTGTTACGGAATTCTGAGTGTTGGGAGGTTCCGTCATCTCTATGCAGCACCCGGAATAACCTAGGAGACCTTCGCGTGTCTTCCCCGAGAGCCTCCCAGTGCGGGCTGCCAGGAAAGCCGGGGGTTGTGCTGGAAATTCAGGAGGCATCTAGTGCCTCCCCCTGGACTGGAGAGGAAATTAGTGGACTTCCCCCTGCCAGGGAACACCTGTGACACCAGGCAGCTGCGTGGAGGGCGGCCCCAAACTTCCACCACACACTCAGCCATGTTCCGGAATTCTGAGTTTTGGGAGGTTCCGTCATCTGTCTGCAACACCCGGGATCTCCTAGGAGCCCTTTGCGTGTCTTCCCCGAATGCCTCCCGGTGCGGGCTGCCGGGGAATGAGGGGGTTGGGCTGGAAATGCTGGTAGCATCTAGTGCCTCCCCCTGGACAGGGGAGGTAATTAGCGAACTTCCCCCTGCCAGGGAACACCTGTGACACCAGGCAGCTGCGTGGATGGTGACCTCAAAACTCCCCCACACAGTCAGACGTGTTCCGGAATTCTGAGTGTGGGGAGGTTCCGTCTTCTGTGTGCAGCACCCGGGATCTCCTAAGAGCCTTTCGCGTGTCTTCCCCGAGTCCCTCCCTGTGTGGGCTGCCGGGGAATTGCGTGGGTTGGGCTGGAAATGCAGGTAGCATCTATTGCCTACCCCTGGACAGGGGAGGTAATTAGCGGACTTTCCCCTGCCAGGGAACACCTGTGACAACAGGCAGCTGCGTGGAGGTCGGCCCCAAACCTCCCCCACACAGTCAGCCGTGTTCCGGAATTCTGAGTGTGTGGTGGTTCCGTCATTTCTATGCAGCACCCAGGATAACCTCGGAGCCCTTCGCGTGTCTTCCCCGAGTGCCTTACATTGCGGGCTGCCGGGGAAATGCGGGAGTTGTGCTAGAAATGCAGGTAGAATCTAGTGCTTCCACCTGGACACGGGAGGTAATTAGCGGACTACCCCCTGCAAGGGAACACCTGTGACACCAGGCAGCTGCGTGGAAGGCGGCCCCGTACCTCCACCACACAGTAAGAAGTGTTCCGGAATACTGAGTGTGGGGAGGTTCCGTCTTCTGTCTGCAGCACCCGGGATCGCCTAGGAGCCCTTCGCGTGTCTTCCCCGAGTCCCTCCCAGTGCGGGCTGCCGGGGAAAGGCGGGGGTTGGGCTGGAAATGCAGGTAGCATCTAGTGCCTCCCCCTGGACTCGGGAGGTAATTAGTGGACTTCCCCCTGCAAGGGAACACCTGTGAAACCAAGCAGCTGCGTGGAGGTCTCCCCAATCTTCCCCCACACAGTCAGCCGTGTTCCGGTATTCTGAGTGTGGGTAGGTTCCGTCTTCTGTCTGCAGCACCCGGGATCTTTTAGGAGCCCTTCGCGTATCTTCCCCAAGGCCCTCCCGTTGCGGGCTGCAGGGGAATGAGTGGGTTGGGTTGTAAATGCAGGTAGCATCCAGTGCCTCCCCCTGGACCGGGGTTTAAATTAACGGACTTCCACCTGCCAGGGAACACCTGTGACACCAGGCAGCTGCGTGGATGGTGGCCCGGAACCTACACCACACATTCAGCAGTGTTACGGAATTCTGAGTGTTGGGAGGTTCCGTAATCTGTCTGCAGCACCCTGGATCCCCTAGGAGCCCTTCGCGTGTCTTCCCCGAGTGCCTCCCAGTGCGGGCTGGCGGGGAAAAGCGTGGTTTGGGCTGGAAATTTACGTAGCATCTAGTGACTCCCCCTGGACTCGGGAGGTAATTGGCGGAATTCCCCCGGCCAGGGAACACCTGTGACACCAGGCAGCTGCGTGGAGGGAGGCCCCAAAGTTCCCTCACACAGTCAGCCGTTTTCCGGAATTCTGAATGTGGGGAGGTTCCGTCATCTCTATGCAGCACCCGGGATAACCTAGGTGCCCTTTGCGTGTCTTCCCCGAGTGCCTCCCAGTGCGGGCTGGCCGGGAAAGGCGGGGTTTGGGCTGGAAATGCAGGTAGCATCTAGTGCCACCCCCTGAACAGGGGAGGTAATTAGCGGACTTCCCCCTGCCAGGGAACACCTGTGACACCAGGCAGCTGCGTGGAGGGCGGCCCCAAACCTCCCCAACACAGTCAGCCGTGTTCTGGAATTCTGAGTGTGGGAGGTTCCGTCTTCTGCCTGCAGCAACCGGGATCTCCTAGGAGCCCTTCGCGTGTCTCCCCCGAGTGCCTCCCAGTGCGGTCTGGAGGGGAAATGCGGGGGTTGTGCTGGAATTGCAGGTAGCATCTAGTGCCTCCCCCTGGAGAGGAGAAGTAATTAGCGGACTTCCCCCTACCAGGGAACACCTGTGACAACAGGCAGCTGCGTGGATGGTGGCACGGAAGCTCCACCACAAATTCAGCAGTGTTTACGGAATTCTGAGTGTTGGGAGGTTCCGTCATCTGTCTGCAGCACCCGGGATCTCCTAGGAGCCCTTCGCGTGTCTTCCCCGAGTGCCTCCCCGTGCGGGCTGCCGGGGAAAGGCAGGCGTTGGGCTGGAATTGCAGGTAGCATCTAGTGCCTCTCCCCTGGACAGGGGAGGTAATTAGCGGACTTCCCCCTGCCAGGGAACACCTGTGACACCAGGCAGCTGCGTGGAGGTCGGCCCCAAACCTCCCCCACACAGTCAGCCGTGTTCCGGAATTCTGAGTGTGTGGTGGTTCCGTCATCTCTATGCAGCACCCGGGATAACCTAGGAGCCCTTCGCATGTCTTCCCCGAGTGCCTTACATTGCGGGCTGCCGGGGAAATGCGGGAGTTGTGCTAGAAATGCAGGGAGAATCTAGTGCCTCCCCCTGGACAGGGGAGGTAATTAGCGGAATTCCCCCTGCCAGGGAACACCTGTGACACCAGGCAGCTGCGTGGAAGGCGGCCCCGAACCTCCACCACACAGTCAGTAGTGTTCCGGAATTCTGAGTGTGGGGAGGTTCCGTCTTCTGTCTGCAGCACCCGGGATCGCCTAGGAGCCCTTCGCGTGTCTCCCTCGAGTGCCTCCCGGTGCGGGCTGCAGGGGAATGAGGGTGTTGGGCTGGAAATGGAAGTAGCATCTAGGGCCTCCACCTGGACAGGGGAGGTAATTAGCGGACTTCCCCCTGCCAGGAAACACCTGTGACACCAGGCAGCTGCGTGGATGGTGGCCCGGAAACTCCACCTCACATTCAGCAGTGTTACGGAATTCTGAGTGTTGGGAGGTTCCGTCATCTGTCTGCAGCACCCGGGATCCCCTAGGAGCCCTTCGCGTTTCTTCCCCGAGTGCCTCCCAGTGCGGGCTGCAGGGGAAAGGAGGGGGTTGTGCTGGAAATGCAGGTAGCATCTAGTGCCTCTCCCTGGACAAGGGAGGTAATTAGCGGACTTCCCCCTCCCAGGGAACACCTGTGACACTAGGCAGCTGCGTGGAGTTCGGCCCCAAACCTCCCCCACACTGTCAGCCATGTTCCGGAATTCGGAGTGTGTGGTGGTTCCGTCTTTTCTATGCAGCACCCGGGATAACCTAGGAGCCCTTCGCGTGTCTTAAACCGAATGCCTCCCTGTGCGGGCTGCAGGGGAATGAGGGGTTTGGGCTGGAAATGGAGGTAGCATCTAGTGCCTCCCCCTTGACAGGGGAGGTAATTAGCGGACTTCCCCCTGCCAGGGAACACCTGTGACACCGGCAGCTGCGTGTAGGGCGGCCCCGAACCTCCACCACACAGTCAGCAGTGTTCCGGAATTCCTGAGTTTGGGGAGGTTCCGTCTTCTGTCTACAGCACCCGGGATCACATAGGAGACCTTCGCGTGTCTTCCCCGAGTACCTCCCAGTGCGGGCTGACGGGGGAAAAGCGGGGTTTGTGCTGGAAATGCAGGTAGAATCTAGTGACTCTCCCTGGACAGGGGAGGTAATTAGCGGACTTCCCCCTGCCAGAGAACACCTGTGACACCAGCAGCTGCGTGGATGGTGGCACGGAAGCTCCACCACAAATTCAGCAGTGTTACGGAATTCTGAGTGTTGGGAGGTTCCGTCATCTGTCTGCAGCACCCGGGATCTCCTAGGAGCCCTTCGCGTGTCTTCCCCGAGTGCCTCCCCCGTGCGGGCTGCCGGGGAAAGGCAGGCGTTGGGCTGGAATTGCAGGTAGCATCTAGTGCCTCTCCCTGGACAGGGGAGGTAATTAGCGGACTTCCCCCTGCCAGGGAACACCTGTGACACCAGGCAGCTGCGTGGAGGTCGGCCCCAAACCTCCCCCACACAGTCAGCCGTGTTCCGGAATTCTGAGTGTGTGGTGGTTCCGTCATCTCTATGCAGCACCCGGGATAACCTAGGAGCCCTTCGCATGTCTTCCCCGAGTGCCTTACATTGCGGCTGCCGGGGAAATGCGGGAGTTGTGCTAGAAATGCAGGGAGAATCTAGTGCCTCCCCCTGGACAGGGAGGTAATTAGCGGAATTCCCCCTGCCAGGGAACACCTGTGACACCAGGCAGCTGCGTGGAAGGCGGCCCCGAACCTCCACCACACAGTCAGTAGTGTTCCGGAATTCTGAGTGTGGGGAGGTTCCGTCTTCTGTCTGCAGCACCCGGGATCGCCTAGGAGCCTTCGCGTGTCTCCCTCGAGTGCCTCCCGGTGCGGGCTGCAGGGGAATGAGGGTGTTGGGCTGGAAATGGAAGTAGCATCTAGGGCCTCCACCTGGACAGGGGAGGTAATTAGCGGACTTCCCCCTGCCAGGAAACACCTGTGACACCAGGCAGCCTGCGTGGATGGTGGCCCGGAAACTCCACCTCACATTCAGCAGTGTTACGGAATTTCGAGTGTTGGGAGGGTTCCGTCATCTGTCTGCAGCACCCGGGATCCCCTAGGAGCCCTTCGCGTTTCTTCCCCGAGTGCCTCCCAGTGCGGGCTGCAGGGGAAAGGAGGGGGTTTGTGCTGGAAATGCAGGTAGCATCTAGTGCCTCTCCCTGGACAAGGGAGGTAATTAGCGGACTTCCCCCTCCCAGGGAACACCTGTGACACTAGGCAGCTGCGTGGAGTTCGGCCCCAAAACTCCCCCACACTGTCAGCCATGTTCCGGAATTCGGAGTGTGGTGGTGGTTCCGTCTTTTTCTATGCAGCACCCGGGATAACCTAGGAGCCCTTCGCGTGTGTCTTTAACCGAATGCCTCCCTGTGCGGGCTGCAGGGGAATGAGGGGTTTGGCTGGAAATGGAGGTAGCATCTAGTGCCTCCCCCTTGACAGGGGAGGTAATTAGCGGACTTCCCCTGCCAGGGAACACCTGTGACACCAGGCAGCTGCGTGTAGGGCGGCCCCGAACCTCCACCACAGTCAGCAGTGTTCCGGAATTCTGAGTTTGGGGAGGTTCCGTCTTCTGTCTACAGCACCCGGGATCCATAGGAGACCTTCGCGTGTCTTCCCCGAGTACCTCCCAGTGCGGGCCTGACGGGGAAAAGCGGGGTTTTGTGCTGGAAATGCAGGTGAATCTAGTGACTCTCCCTGGACAGGGGAGGTAATTAGCGGACTTCCCCCTGCCAGAGAACACCTGTGACACCAGGCAGCTGCGTGGAGGGCGGCCCCAAGTTCCCTCACACAGTCAGCCGTTTTCCGGTATTCTGAATGTGGGGAGGTTCCGTCATCTCTATGCAGCACCCGGGATAACCTAGAGCCCTTCGCCTGTCTTCCCCGAGTGCCTCCCCGTGCGTGCTGCCGGGGAAAACGGGGGTTGGGCCGGAAATGCAGGTAGATCTAGTGCCTCCCCTGGACAGGAGAGGTAGTTAGCGGAATTCCCCCTGCAGGGAACACCTGTGACACCAGGCAGCTTTGTGGAGGGCGGCCCCAAACCTCCCCCACACAGTTAGCCGTTTTCCGGAATTGTGAGTGTTGGGAGATTCCGTATCTGTCTGCAGCACCCGGGATCTCCTAGGGCCCTTCGCGTGTCTTCCCAGAATGCCACCCGGTGCGGGCTGCCGGGGAAAGACGGGGTTGGGCTGGAAATTCAGGTAGCATCTAGTGCCTCCCGCTGGATCGGGAGGTATTAGCGGACTTCCCCCTGCCAGGGAACACCTGTGAAAATAGGCAGCTGGGTGGAGGTCGGCCCCAAATCTCCCACACACAGTCAGTCATGTTTCCGGAATTCTGTGTGTGGGGAGGTTCCGTCTTCTGACTGCAGCACCGGAAACTCTGAGAGCCCTTCGCGTGTTTTCCCGAGTGTCTCCCAGTGCGGGCTGGCGGGGAAAGAGAGGTTTGGCCGTAAATGCAGGTGGCATCTAGTGACACCCCCTGGACTCGGGAGGTAATTAGCGGACTTCCCCCTGCCAGGGAACACCTGTACACCAGGCAGCTGCGTGGATGTTGGCCTCAAACCTTCCACACACAGTCGCCTTTTTCCGGAATTCTGAGTGTGGGGAGTTCCATTCTGCTGCAGCACCGGGATCGCCTAGGAGCCCTTCGCGTGTCTCCCCGAGTCCCTCCCAGTGCGGGCTGCCAGGGAAAGGCGGGGGTTTGGGCTGGAAATGCAGGTAGCATCTAGTGCCACCCCTGGACTGGGAGGTAATTAGCGGACTTCTCCCTGCCAGGAAACACCTGTGAAACAAGCAGCGCGTGGAGGTCTGCCCAAACTTCCCCACACAGTCAGCCGTGTTCCGGTATTCTGAGTGTGGGTAGGTTCCTCTTCTGTCTGCAGCACCCGGGATCACCTAAGAGTCTTTCGCGTGTCTTCCCCGAGTCCCTCCCTGTGCGGGCTGTGGGGAAATGCGGGGGTGGGCTGGAAATGCAGGTAGCATCTAGTGCCTCCCCCTGGACTCGGGAGGTAATTAGCGGACTTTCCCCGCCAGGGAACACCTGTGACAACAGGCAGCTGCGTGGATCGTAGCCGGAAGCTCACCACAAATTTAGCATTGTTACGGAATTCTGAGTGTTGGGAGGATCCGTCATCTGTCTGCAGCACCTGGGATCTCCTAGGAGCCCTTCGCGTGTCTCCCCGATGCCTCCCACTGCGGGCTGCCGGGGAAATGCGGGGAGTTGGCTGGAATTGCAGGTAGCATCTAGTTGCCTCTTTGGACAGGGGAGGTAATTAGCGGACTTCCCCCTCCTAGGACACCTGTGACACCAGGCAGCTGCGTGGTGGTCGGCCCCAAACCTCCCCAACACAGTCAGCCGTGTTCCGGAATTCTGAGCGTGTGGTGGTTCCATCATCTCTATGCAGCACCTGGGATAACCTAGGAGGCTTTCGCGGGCTTCCCGAGTGCCTTACATTGCGGGCTGCCGGGGAAATGTCGGAGTTTGCAAGAAATGCAGGTAGCATCTAGTGCCTCTCCCCTGGACAGGGGAGGTAGTTAGCGGACTTCCCCTGCCAGTGAACACCTGTGAACACCAGGCAGTTGCGTGGGGGGCGGCCCCCAAATCTCCCCCACAGTCAGCATGTTCCAGAATTCTGAGTGGTGGGAGATACCGTCATCTGTCTGCAGAACCCGGGATCTCCTAGGAGTCTTTCGCGTGTCTTCCCGAGTTCCTCCCAGTGCGGCTGCCGGGGAAAGGCGGGGGTTGGGCTGGAAATGCAGGTAGCATCTAGTGCCTCCCCCTGACAGGGGAGGTAATTAGCGGACTTCCCCTGCCAGGGAACACCTGTGACACCAGGCAGCTGCGTGGAAGGCGGCCCCGAACCTCCACCACACAGTCAGTAGTGTTCCGGAATTCTGAGTCTGCGGAGGTTCCGTCTTCTGTCTGCAGCACCCGGGATCGCCTAGGAGCCCTTCGCGTGTCTTCCCGAGTGCCTCACGGTGCGGCTGCCGGGGAATAAGGGGGTGGGCTGAAATGCTGGTAGCATCTAGTGCCTCCCCCTGGACAGGGGAGGAAATTAGCGGACTTCCCCCTGCCAGGGAACACCGTGACACCCAGGCAGCTGTGTGGAGGGCGGCCCCAAAGCACCCCAACACAGTCAGCCGTTTTCCGGAATGCTGAATGTGGGGAGGTTCCGTCATCTATGCAGCACCCGGGATAACCTAGGAGCCCTTCGCGGTGTCTTCCCCGAGTGCCTCCCAGTGCCGCTGCCGCTGCCGGGAAAGCGGGGGTTGGGCTGGAAATGCAGGTAGCATCTAGTGACTCCCCCTGGAGGGGAGAAGTAATTAGCGGAATTCCCCCTGCCAGGGAACACCTGTGACACCAGGCAGCTTCGTGGATGGTGGCCCCAAACTTCCACCACACACTCAGCCATGTTCCGGAATTCTGAGTTTTCGGAGGTTCCGTCATCTGTCTGCAACACCCGGGATCTCCTAGGAGCCCTTCGCGTGTCTTCCCGAGTGCCTCCCCGTGCGGGCCTGCCGGGAAAGGCAGGCGTTGGGCTGGAATTGCAGGTAGCATCTAGTGCCTCTCTCCTGGACAGGGGAGGTAATTAGCGGACTTCCCCCTGCCAGGGAACACCTGTGACACCAGGCAGCTGCGTGGAGGTGGGCCCCAAACCTTCCCCCACAGTCAGCCGTGTTCGGAATTCTGAGTGTGTGGTGGTTCCGTCATCTCTATGCAGCACCCGGGATAACCTAGGAGCCCTTCGCATGTCTTCCCCGAGTGCCTTACATTGGGCGGGCTGCCGGGGAAAATGCGGGAGTTGTGCTAGAATGCAGGTAGCTCTAGTGCCTCCCCCTGGACAGGGGAGGTAATTAGCGGACTTCCCCCTGCCAGGGAACACCTGTGACACCAGGCAGCTGCGTGGAAGGCGGCCCCGAACCTCCACCACCAGTCAGTAGTGTTCGGAATTCTGAGTGTGCGGAGGTTCCGTCTTCTTCTGCAGCACCCTGGGATCGCCTAGGAGCCCTTCGCGTGTCTTCCCGAGTGCCTCACGTTGCGGCTGCCGGGGAATGAGGGGGTTGGGCTGGAAATGCTGGTAGCATCTAGTGCCTCCCCCTGGACAGGGGAGGAAATTAGGGACTTCCCCCTGCCAGGGAAACACCTGTGAACACCAGGCAGCTGCGTGGAGGGTGGCCCCAAAGCTCCCCAACACAGTCAAGCCGTTTTCCGGAATTCTGAAGTGGGGAGGTTCCGTCATCTCTATGCAGCACCCGGGATAACCTACGAGCACTTCGCGTGTCTTCCCCGAGTGCCTCCCATTGCGGGCTCCGGGGAATCCGGGGTTGGGCTGGAAATGCAGGTAGCATCTAGTGCCTCCCCCTGGGACGGGAGAGGAAATTAGCGGACTTCCCCCTGCCGGGGAACACCTGTGACACCAGGCAGCGCGTGGATGGTGGCCCGGAAACTCCAAAACAAATTCAGCACTGTTACGGAATTCTGAGTGTTGGGAGGTTCCGTCATCTCTTGCAGCACCGGAATAACCTAGGAGACCTTCGCGTGTCTTCCCCGAGAGCCTCCCAGTGCGGGCTGCCAGGAAAGCCGGGGGTTGTGCTGGAAATTCAGGAGGCATCTAGTGCCTCCCCTGGACTGGAGAGGAAATTAGTGGACTTCCCCCTGCCAGGGAACACCTGTGACACCAGGCAGCTGCGTGGAGGGCGGCCCCAAACTTCCACCCACACAGTCAGCCAGTTTCTGGAATTCTGCAGTTTGGGGGGTTCCGTCATCTGCTGCAACACCCGGGATCTCCTAGGAGCCCTTTGCGTGTCTCCCGAGTGCCTCCCGGTGCGGGCTGCCGGAATGAGGGGGTTGGGCTGGAATGCTGGTAGCATCAGTGCCTCCCCCGGACAGGAGGTAATTAGCGAACTTCCCCCTGCCAGGACACCTGTGACACCAGGCAGCTGCTGGATGTGACCTCAAAACTCCCCACAAGTCAGAACTGTTCCGGAATTCGAGTGTGGGAGGTTCCGTCTTCTGTGCAGCACCGGGATCTCCTAAGAGCCTTTCGCGGTCTTCCCCCCAGTCCCCTCCCTGTGGGGCTGCCGGGGAATTGCGTGGGTTTGGCTGGAAATGCAGGTAGCATCTATTGCCTCCCCTGGACAGGGGAGGTTTAGCGGACTTTCCCCCTGCCAGGGAACACCTGTGACAACCAGGCAGCTGCGTGGAGGTCGGCCCCAACCTCCCCCACAGTCAGCCGTGTTCCGGAATT